>NC_089859.1:13931303-14176303 GCF_036373705.1 Amia ocellicauda
TGTTTCCTTTTCTGGATCCAAGCCTCAAGCCAAATCATGTCTACATTTATTTTTATATATTTTCGTTGCTTCAGTCTTAAAATACTTTCCTGTCGTAAGTGGAAATAAACTGTTTGCTTTCAAGCTTTAAATAAAACCCTGAAACCTTTTCTCTGACAGCTCCTGTTTGGCTATCCTGTTGATACTTAGACGGTTGAATTATTTATTTTTTATTTTTAAACTATAAGCTCTTTGAAACACTTATTATGTATTTTCTTGCAAAAAATACATGTAAATCTCGAGAGCATTGTTCTACAGAGTACAATTTACTTCAAATTCTCTGAGAATATGAAAGTTTTAATCTACAGACCTATCAAACAGTAATATCGGTATGGAACAGCAGAATACACTGAAAGTTGCTGATTTATTTTTTTAACTATCATTTTTATTTTGCATAATTGTGCTTTCAGAAAATTGGTAGAAGATAATTTGCCATTTTATGGATTGGAGAATGATTCCCTGTTACTTTTTACTTGCTGTAAGACACAATTTATGTGGCTGTATTGCCTATAGCACTGCTCTAGTGTTGGAAGAGATACTCACAGTATCCTCCAGGCGAAACTCCTTGTCTGCCACCACAGGGGATGAAGGCTTGGACTTCATGAAGTCCTTGAAGCTGCTGGACCTCTGGAGAGAGAGCTATGGAGAGCCCAACAAAGAGAAGATATAAGTAATTTGTGTGGCACATTACTGGCAAACAAACCAACCACATAACAAGAACATGCCAAGTTCAAGGACAAGAATGTGCAAAACACACACAAAAAGATTTAATTAAACAATATTTCACTGCAATCTTGACTATGCTGTCAATGTCAAGGATACCTTTATATGGTTGGAAGGAACACATTCATATAAGACATAATATTCTTAAGGTAACAAAATATTTACTAGGCAGTTTTATATTTTATTTAATCAAAGAAAGGCTTGCCCTAACCTTGACAATATGGCCTCTCTAATAGAAGAAGAAGGTTTTTCATTGAGAGTTTGAGATAACCAATGTCATGTTGCTACAGGAGGTGAAAGAAGATAATAGGGGGGGGGGTCAAGGTTTCAAAATGGGCTTCAATTATGTGTGCTGAAACTGAATTTCACTGAATAGCTCATCATTGACAGGCATTCTGAAGACATGTGAACATGCAACCATTGACAGCGTAATGTTTTGGTGTTACGTAACTTACCCACTAGGAAATCTGACAAGATAAAGGCTGATGCACTTTGAAATGTTGTAAGCACGTGTGTGAAACACAAGTTCCTGCTTTAAATTCCTGTGAACGGAATGCCTTACATTTAGTCAATAGCATAAACGTGCTGTGGTATTTGTTTTGCTCTGTCACAGCTGTTTCTACATGCTACGTGATTAGAAAGTGGCCGGGGAGGGTCTTCTTTTTAACAGTGATCAGCCTGGATGTAAACAATGTAAATTATTTTTTGAGCTCTTATTCTGGAATGCAATCAGTGAGTTAATAAAGTGTTTGATTAGTACATATGAGATTAACTTCTAATAATAAATATTGCATTACAATCTAGAAGTCCAGACTACCCCAATAGACATGTATGGTGTAGAAGGTAAAGAGAGTTTATTTTGGCCTAGACTTGATTGACTAAAAGAACAAGGTCATAATGACAAGACCATGGGACCCCCCACCAGTGGAATTAGCCAGGAGCTGCTGCTAAGGTGGTCTGTGGGATGGAGGACGGATGCAAAGTGATGAATGCTAGAAAAGTTTGTGTGTTGCCAGATACTTATGCTTGGGGGGGGGTGGAAGACAGGCACAAGACTGGGGTTGTCTTCCTCCCAGAACCTCAGTTTATAAACTCCATTAATGGTAGAAGTAGGTTGTCCTGAAAGACCTATTCCCCAGACTTAAGGGACCTTCCAGTCTATATTTTATTTCATTGTTCATCACTGCTAAAAAAAAAATGTTTTCAATAAGTGTGCTGTGTTACTAACAGGGACTTTATTACTGAATCATATAGCTGGTGTTGATTTCTGAACAAAAAGCTGATTATTTTAAGTTGACCTTGATATTGCAGGATATTTGTTTTCACAGCTCAAACCACAAGCGAGGATGAGAAGAGAGACGCACACGTCTGTCTCAGAGTACAGCACTACAACCACTGGGCTAATTAGGGGAAACATTAAATGAACGCAGATTTGTTTTAAGCAAAGTATCTTTAAAAGTACTAATGAACAGGTTTGGCTGACATTATATGACTGGGGTTTCCAGTACATCTTTAGTTCAAAGCTGAGTTTATAAGATATTGTGTACAAGTTAATATAATGATTTGAACATTTTAATAATACATGGCTAGTGCAAATAGGTTTAGTAAGCCATAAGGCTATCTTGTTTATCTTTTGCACACCTAATTGCATTACATTTAACAATATAAATAATATGTAACATATATTCAGCTAAACAGCAAGGGAGCTAGCTGAATGCAGAGCCATGAACATTCCCTATTCCTGAGTCAGAAATCAATCGGCTTAAGATGTGGAGGAAAAGGATTTGTCAGCACGATGCACTGATTACAAGAAAGAGAAGGTCTCGCTTCCCAGAACAGGGTGCACAAGTGGGCAAGAAGAGCATTCCTTATCTACCAAGTGAAACCAATCTGAAATGTGAGTAGATTGACAGAGACAGGCTATAAAGATTAAGTAAGGTTAATTACTTGAATGTCAAAGCAGACAGGCATGTCTGCATTCGAAAGTGACCATCACAGATTTTACTGAAGCAGCTTGAGCATATACATGGTACAGACTCTTTACCTCTAGTTTAATGTACCTCTGTAAAATGTACAGTTTCATGTTAACTCAGTGTCTGTCAATAGCCTGAGTATAGATTGGTAAAGACTGTGTATAAGACAGTCGTATTGCTGTAACAAACCAGTAATGAAAACACCAAAATATGAAAGCACAACAGCTCAGTCAAACAACTTCAAAAGGATCACAAACCTGGCCAACCCTCACTCATTTTGTAATACTTGGGCCATTCCCCCTGGTGGGTGATTGGCCGATTGGTCATGCAGTGAGGGTAACATTCTCATGCTGGTCAATCACTGTGTGTGTCTTTAAAGATAACACTGTGTAACATTTTTTTTTTTTTTGTTCCTGGGTAGTAAGTGTTATTTCCTAATTGCTTATACCTCAAAAGTATAGAAAATGGCTATTATTCCCCACAAACTTTGCTTTTGTGACCAGGACAATGATATTTTGAAATGTACCTATTTCCAATGAGAAAACAGGCAAATTTGTGTCTTTTGGTTCACATAAAGTCAGAAATAAACAACATATAAATCCAAATTAACATGTATTTATACTAAAGTAATACAAAAATCACTACAAAAGATGTAGAAGTGAGTAGTTTTTTGAGTTTTACAACAGTTATTACTTTCCTCATCACAAAAGCAAAGTTCCTGGGGAATAATAGCCATTGTCTATACTTTTGAGACATAAGCAATTAGGAAATAACACTTACTACCCAGGAACAAAAATTGTGTTACATAGTGTAATCTTACACTCTTAGGTGACTTTTCTGACCCAGATCATGAAATATTCTGAAAGGAGTGTGTGCTACCATACTGAGAATTTGCTGGCTGGGTAGCTGGCTTGTTAGTCCCAGGTTTCTTCTCGAGAAATGTGTCATTTTTGAGTCACACTGGTGCCCAACTCTGCTTATCTCAGATCATCATCTCTGCCTTTGGCCTAACCACAAGATGTAGGTGTGGTCAGACTGTGGCTCTCAGCCAATCGCTGCAGAAGCTTGGAAAGGAAGCAGCTTGCACGTTGTCTGGGTCTTTTCCCTGTCAGCATGCGTTTCTTTCTTCATGCAAATCAAACTAACTTCTCTCAAGACACACAGAAACTCTGGTTAGAAACCACATCAACAGAACAAAAGTAGGACAAACAAAGAATAAAGAAAAACTAAAAACTCCATGTATATGGAAAAAAACATATTTAACGTGTTACACGCAATTATCTGTAACAAACTGCATCTATAAAGGATCATTCAGATTGACAATTTAAACCAAACTACTAGATTAATGGTAAATTTGACTGATTATCCATTTGTCTGTATTAGCCCAGATAAGTCTATAATTCAAATATAATAGCAGTAATGCCTTATTTCAATTGTCATAAGTAAGTGATATATTGATATATTTATACGGTCATTCTTCAACATGTAACTTACAACTCAGTAGATATTAATCCTATTTTGAAATACTGAATTATCAAAATTAAAGGGTTGTCAGTTTACAAAGATAAGAGATCTGTTTTATCAAGACTTTGTACTGATGAAACCATTCGTGGTAATTTTGACTACTCATAACCTGAACACGTAATTTGCAGCAATTGCAAAACACATTCTCTCCTGCTAGCACGATGCAATCATATTCAGATGCTTAATTGCTTGGGAGAGCAGTGGTAAATGATTTATCATGGCCACAGAAGCATCTATAGTTTTGAAATCTGTTATTCTGTTGTTTTTTCATGAAGAGATGCTTTGTGGAAAATGTGTCACTGATTATGGAGTGGGAGGATGAGAGGTGTAGCAGTTAATATTATGATTCAAGGTTAATCACAAGCTGAGCTTCAGATAGGATAGGAATAGTTAGGCACATTCTGCATGCCCAAATCAGTTGTGTTAAAACATTTTTGTATTCATTGTATATGAGAAAGTACTCAATTTTAGGCATATCACTGCTCAAAGGGTAATTATTGAGTCTTCTGTGTGCCCCCAGATGTGAAACAAGCCCCACTGTATGAAACTCACATTCTGCACTGGTGAAGCACATTTTAAATCTGCCTTGAAGGAACGTGGTAGATGCCAAGCAACTATTTTTAAAACTTCACATTATCATCTTCCTGAACACTGAGGTTTGTCTCACTCAAGTTGACCACTACGAAAAGGCCAGAAACAGATATGATAAGTTTAAGTTCCTACATTTCCTCTGGTTGATCTAGCATTTCATCACCACAAATTTACTTCTGGAAGAGGAACACCCGTTCTATAGAAATTCAGTTGTTCTACTGATAAGCAAAACACACTACATCCTCAGGCAGTGCAAGCTTTCTCACAAACTTCTTTTACTACAGACAAAAGACGAACTTGCTCAAAATATGGGTGAAAATTAATCGCATTGTAAATTCTTGTGGTTTAGGATGGCAACTCTGCAGTGTTTTTTCTACTTGTTGAACTCAGAGAGTCCTCTCCACACATCCAGCAGGTCATTCGGATGACCTTGCACACTCACACAGCACTTCACTCCACCTCACCTTCTTTTTCTGCACCTGTTCCTTCTCCGAGGCATTGGAAGGTTTCCGTCGTAACATCTTACATAAGCAGGACAAATATATGAAAGCGCGCAGAACACCGTTGGTCTCTCCCACAACTGTGTCTCTACCTCCCCGATATCCTGTTGAAATGGTTAGAGAAAGAAAACACACACACGCACACAGATGCAAGCACGGTGGAGTAGAAGACAGTGAGTTAGAGGAAGTCACATGACCATATAGGAACTTCGACATCAAGCGCTTTTAGTGTTCAGTAAAACAGGAAGCTTGTACATCTCTGTTTCTCAGCTGAAAAGCCTGAAGACTTCAATATAATATTGGCTCAAAGACTGGGGATGGTGGGGGATGGTGGGGGTGTGCATTGTGTTCTGTTAAACCAACAATCCCCTTCAAGCCGACTAATGAAGTTGCTCACAGTCCAATACATCTAGTGGTGTTCTGACAACATTTTTGATTTCCAGTGAATATCCTGTCATAGGTACTAAAAACAATGTAAACTCTGCAGTTCTCAAAGATAGATGGATGTGTGTAGACTTGAAAAAGAAGTTCTAGCTCCTACTTAATAATTTTGGGTACCATCATGTGTGTGCAGATATAATTATTTAAAGATTCAAGTTTTATAAGCCATTAATCTACCTCCACAGGGACTGACAAAAAATGAGTATGGTTAAAACAATGCAATAGAAATATAACAGAATATTGGTGCAGCCATCGGATCTAATAACCTTAGTCACAGATCATGGTATTACAATGTGCAAGTACGATCTGTTTGTACGTTTCTAGATTAAAAGAAAGACGACTTAATTTCCTAACCCCAAATAAAGAAGCATACGTACGTGCTATGAAGAGGTGTTGCTCAATTGGTCTATTTTTACACGTTGCAAAACAGGCCTGAAATCTAGAGACTGAATCATCACATGTCCAGCTTGACTACCTTCTTACACAGAGGCGAAAGACCATCACATAATCCTTCCGCAGGGCTTTCATAAATGAGGAGAAAAAAACATGACAGTCTCATGCTTCAACTTATTGGCACTTTTTTGTTTGCTAGGGTTGAGGGTTCCGGCTAAATGTAATAACTACATCTGCACAACGATTAAAAACAAAACCTTTAACTGGGTGAAAATATTTTTTTCTCTATTTATGCTGGAGTCAATATTTACTTGATTGTATTTATTTTGAGGGATAGTGATGTTTGACACACCAAATATTCTTAGATATACAAATATTCTATACTTCTAACCTTTTCCTGTCTAAATTGTATTTCTTGTTCAAGCTATTTATACAGTTCTTGACTTCAGCTTTCTGTGGTAGTTTACACTGTGGTTAGTCTTTGCTTCTCTAGCTCAGGAAACTCACAGCTCGAAAGGAAGAAGAAATGGTTATATGTGAATTAAAAACATTGACAACAATGCAACAACGAAGACACGAAAAGTAGATTAATTTAGTTTACTGATGTGCAGATATATAGATTATTATTGGTTAACAAAAAAAAGTCAACAGAGCAGGGTTGTAATTTTGATTTAGGAAAATGTAAGATATCAGGCGAACAGTCACGAGCATTGAACATGCACCAAACTTTCTTTGTAGAATTTGTGTTGAAAGTGAAAGACCTGACAAATTTAGAAACTTACAACTGATGCTGAGCAGGTGTGTGAATCTGCAGCCACCAAAAGCAAATTCATTTGCTGCAGAGGAGCATTATAATTCACAAGAGTGGGCACAGCTGTTGGTCTTCAGGATAAGCGGGCTGTGGGAGCATACAGTCTGGATTTGACCATCAACAGGGTTCAGAGGTCAGGAAGGATGACTGATAAAACATTTCAAATCTCCTCAAAGCCATATTAGAGATGCTATTGTGCAAAGGGGTTAGGAAGGGAGGTGCAGGAAACCACATCAAAAATGATCTTGGACTTCTGCTATAATGATACCCAGTATACTTTGCTGGACCACAGAATTACTTTAAAGACTCAAATAAATACATGCTGTCTTCTGAAGGTCCAGATAAGAGATCTGTATGCAAATATTTTTTTGGAGCCTTGAATACCTTACAAATATACCTCATATTCCCATCCCCACTCAAGTTTCACCTTACTGGCTGTGTCCACTGCTCTCGTTTTCAAGATGAAAACTTGCAATACTTGTAGGGAAGTGTCTTTGAGGCTGCAGTCTGTCAGGAATTGAACAGAAAGATTAATAATATGTACATTACTGAAACAGTCACACCAAGAGCTGGTATTAATGCTATAGTTTCCTGAAACCTATTGCTCTTCAACCTATTTGCTCACAAAATTTGCTCTTGTGGGCACATTTCACAGAAACATTGTAAATGGAATAAATAAAACAAAAGAACAATTAAAACAAATCTGCAGAATTCAAACATTTACTCTGCCCGTGCCAAAGAAAGATAGTTACAGAGAGTTTTTGGCCGAGAGTGTGGATGTGTGAGTGTATGAATAATTAGTGTGGACTAATTCAACAGGTCAGCTAGCCTATTTCTACACATTTGCTTACCACATGTGTGAGTGACTGCTTCCTGGAGATGTGAATGCTACATGAAAAAGAGATCTAATAAATGTCTGTCAGTTTGAACACTGATAAAAACTATTCCGGCTGCTCTTTTTCATGGTTAGAGGTTTTGAGTTTAATAAATCGCCATCCCTGATTTCCCTTTCTTTTTTTATGTGAATTTGAGCTTTAAGAGGAGCGATTCACAATGACTCCATTTCACATACTCTATGCAAATGTGTGCATTTATGTATACATCAACAGACTGTACTGAAGGCAATTATTACGCTGTTTGTCACTGATTTGTTGCAGAAGAAAAAGCCTTATGGCTTCACATTAATGGCAGCATGAACAGAGCTGTTTTACATTTCCCTGTGGAATCCCCCTCAGAGATAATGGTTTTCCTGGAACTATGGTAGGTGGTGAAAAACAAAGCATGTACAAAGTGTGCTACGGAAATAGCAAGGTGCAGAGATATAAAAGAGAGGTTTGGTTTTTGTTCACACCAAGGAACAACTTTTGGGTTTGTTAAAGCATCCAAATCTTACTCCTATAAAGCTAACAAATGTTTGGAAGTTTGTTTGCTTACAAAGATAAGTACTACTGCTTTGGTTTATTACTGATTAACTTATTGTTGGGCTTATTTTCATCAATAGTGTTTCTATATTTAAAATATGTAGATGCAGAGATAAGAACGATCAAGTTTACTGCGGATTCTTATCTTATCTATAAGGTAGCCAATTTATGATAACTGACATATCCTCTTTGATTTTCAATGTGCAAAACTGTTTAATAACTCTCTGCAAAAAATTGCTACACCAAGCTGTAGCTGGTGGGAACCTTCAGTGCAGAAACAAGGATTAAGGGTCACCTGGCGTCTCTGTTGTGCTAATGCTAATGACACAGCTTGATTGGGAACCTTCATCATGACTGTGACCTAAGTTTCAGTCTGTTTTCAAAGTGAGCAAGAGACCACTAAGCCCTCACCACAAACTGGTCTCCCACACTGCTGCACTTTGACTGAAATCCCCCTGGTTCTATATTTCTGATGGTCTGTACCAAAGTCATCCCTATGGATGGTCAAGTCAATGGCTGAAATCAACGATGTAAGCATGCACTATGGCAGCCAAAATAAATTATTATAACCTGGACCGTTTCATAATGTCTCCTAATTCAGGATATCCAGTAAGGAGAACTCATTATGAAAGTGTAGATGGGCTGTTCTTCACCATTGCAGAGTTGCATCTGAGTATATGCACCTGCAATCTTGACATACTTTTTAGACTGGATTTTCTTCCGTTTAAATATCCTTACCTCAGAATAACTATTTTTGTTTATTTACATGCAGGTTAGACAGTCATTGTTACAAGGGTGATCTATAACACCATAACAATCTAAAACGACCACTTAACACACCCAAGAAGTTACAACTGCACTTTAACTGTCAAATATAGCTTGCAGAAAAGACCACTGATCTTGTGAACCGAAAAGCAATCTCTGAACAGCCAGCCAGCTTGTGGTTGCAGTGTTGTTATTCAGTGGGATTCATTTTTATGTTTGGTTGAGAAGGAGGTGGATGCAGTGTCTGCTAAGGAACAGTCTTATCGCAACAAAAATAAGCTGCTTGTTTTAGCAAAAAAGAAAAGAAAGTTCAGGCATTTGTGAGATAACAAGTGTGCAAAGAGCAGACAGCTCACAAAACCACAACTGCACACCTTCCCGTGGCTTTGATGAAGGAGTTGCCTAGCGACAGCACCCACAGCTGCCAAGAACAGTTCACTCTGGGCAAAAACAATACTTACTTCTCAGCCTACAAGCCGCTTTTGTTGAAACTCTGAAAACTTCAACAGCAAAACAGAAATGGATTTCGAGATCTGCAGTGTGTGGTGAGAGGTGTTTTTGCACATCTTACTAATGCCCATGTGTGGACCTCTTATCGAGTTGATCTGTAGTATACTTAATACAGGATCACACTCCTTCAGCAGCAGCTAAGTGTCAGAGGGCCGGCTAACCCAACACAAGTTTCAACCAGCCAACCTACACTCTGAACAACTTACTTCATCCCAAACAATCACTTGCCTTTACTAATATCATAATGATCTTCTAACACACTGAAACCCTAGAGCAGATTATCTAACACACAAGTGACTTCAAAATGTCAGTCACCCACTGTTGATATTCCACTTCCCTCATCACTTTTGTGATGACAACGGCAGCACAATCTTTACCACAGGTGGCCTTATCTTGCCATCATATATTATTATATGCCTGGTAAACTGGGTAGGTGTGGTACATTTACCTTTGCCTTTTGTTGCTAGTCACTGCCATAATTAAAAGATTACTTGTTACCCAATAGTTGTGCTGTGCATTTAATTTAGAGGCACAGACACTTTCTGACAGACAATGTTTTGCTTTTTGGTGTTCCCTGCTAATTTTGATAACACTGAAATATAATCATAGTAGGTATATTTAAAAAAAAAAGAAGGATAGAATGGTCATTGATCAAATAATAAATGGGCTAAAAGGTACACGTGTTGTCATTTTTTAATAGTAAGACAGTGGCTGACTGGACATTCAATGGATATAGAGACCAGGATAAACCTAAAAAGTGAGGAAACCTCAGGAGTTGCATGATATAGATCAGTGTTTTTCTAATCAGGTTCCAAATAATGTAATGTGTGTCCATGTGTGTATGTGAGGGTGTGGGTGGTGAACTCTGAACCTTCCATAGAATTTGACACTTTTGTGTAATTCAATTAAATTGAAATTAAAAAGAAGAAAAGGACTTGTGCCTTTTCTGGTGCATCTTTCAGTCTGAGCTCTGCACCTGTAGGCAGGTTTCAAGTGACTGCTCCCGACGGGATATCCTGTTGCTTAAAAATACCTATAGTTGAATAAATCAAAAGATGCTTGACGTACACAGTAGACAGGAAAATTAGCTTTGTTCAATGAGGTGTGACACACAGACCCGGCTAAAGCTGCCTGTTGAAAACCAAGAAATATACTGCATCTTGTCTTACTCTTTTAATTAGTTGTACTTGATTGGAAACTACACAGTTTTTTGCACATATGTAGTGCACTTACCCCATGTATTTGAGAGGTATTTCTGGGACACAATACAGCAACAACCTCCAAAACTCTACATTCTCACTCAGTCTGAATTTAACATTTTTTTTATATAACATTACAAGTGGATTTTCAGACTTATTTAAAACATCTATTGGTCCTCAAAAGGAATAATTTAATCATGATTTATTTTTTCTGCATGTCTTTTTATGGCTAAAAAGGAAAGTATATTAATAATGACAAACTAGGAAGTAAGAAAAACGCTTTAAAATAAACATTCATTAAAAGCCACTTTTGAGATCTTTAAAATATCCTAGTCAACATATCCTAAGATCTGGAAAGAGTAAGATAGACTTATGAAAATATATCACAGTATGATATTTATAATAAAGTTATTTAAAAAAATCTAAACATTGACACCAACACTCGCAAAAAGCATGGATCGATTCATGGATTGTTAAAAAGAGGTTGAGATGTGCTGTGATATTTCATTTCCTCTGAATGGCATCATAATTTTTCCTATATGCAGACTATGCTTCACTTTTATGATAGGAACCATGACAACCATAGATATTAATATAAAAGCAGAACTGCTTCCGCGCTCTTTGTTTCTGTTGAGGGTTTAGTCAGATTCTTCACACAGAAAGCAGAACGGTTTTACAATTTCGGATGAAGACCCAACATGGTGTAATACAGAGATTTGACGTAATAAAAGAAAATAAGATGCTCTATATTATGGGTCCACAAACACAGGGGAAAACCATGTGAGGAGAGAATGAGCCAGTCTATACAATATGAATAATGGACATGATTCACAACCACCAGATCAAATCCCCAGTATACATCCTCCCAATGCAGATAAGGGACAGTTTATTCCAAAGAGTACTGATGTGTCAAAAAACTGTTTTTCAAAACACTACATGGTCAAGACAACCTTTAATTACTGATATAAATACATACAATTGCATCTTTGATTGGGATGAGAAAAGCAAGTGAAAAGGAATTGTACTTTTCAAAAATAATTTAGCTGCAATCACATACCCGGAATTAATATTCTGGGATTGTTTTTAGGGCGCAATCTTAAAGATATTATGGATACTTTGAAAGGGGGTAAGTGTTCACAAACAATCCACACGCCTGTAAATGAACAGGCTACATGAAATCTCCACACAAGAACGTTATGGGCCGTTCCAAAGCCGCCCAAATGGAGTGTCATCACAGAAGGTGCTGGAAGGAGATGCTAAACAGGGTGGTCGTGGCCAGGGTTAGAGTGGAGAGCGTGACAGCCAGGCCGCTGGACAGGAAAGGCTCTGTCTGTTTCATCAGCCAGTTTCTTTCCTGCTGCAGGCCCTGCCGCTCCAGCTCTGGCCCCACCACAGTGCGGATCTTCTCGTAGTACCTATCCAGCCACTCCATCTGGAACACAGAAGGCCAACTTCCTGTTATCTGCACCAGGAGCCCACAGGATGCATTCGGAAGGGGGGACGGACCCCAAATACATTTTCTCCTGTTTTCCCTTTTCGAGGTGACTCAGAGTGGGTATTAAAGATCACGGCTTCCTCACACCTCAGTTGCAAGTCAGGTTGTAGGTGTTGCACAAACGCATTACATAAAGCGCTTAATTGACGCGGTACTTGGAGCAGCATTGGAGCAGCATCTTGAGAGAGGGTGGATTTGGCCTCAGAGCTGTGCTCCGTGAAATAAGAGCTCTGGTGACGTCTGCATTTGCCGCAGCTGCCAGTAACCACCTCCTGGTGTTAAATCAGATCTGTCGCATTACAGGAGCTGCCATTGTGCTACATAAGGTGTGCCGAGATTCTTAAGCAGAATGTGATGACTGGAAAATGTCACTTTACAAGCAGTTATTGTAAGATTTCAGTCCCAGCTGTGCATAAAATCTGAGTATGTATTGTATATATTCTTATATGCTTATTATATCCGCCTGTCACGAAAGTCCCCGTTGTGGCTCGGAAATGAAAAATCAGTGTGAATCTGAAGACAGTCACCACAAGTTTTGATACAAGGGGGTTTTGGAAGGGAAATCTATATTATCTAGTGTAAAATACAACCATAGGCAATTCTTGAGAAAGTGCTTATTGAGGTTTCTTTTCTTTTTGTTTCATGAATTCCTGTATCTACCACTTGAAGTGAGTAGACTCCCGATTTGGTGCTCTTACCTGTTCTCTAGTCAAGATAGATGTGTCAATCAACTTCCTGTTATATGGCACCAATGACACCGTCTCAAAGGTCAGGTGATTCTGATGCAAACACACACAAGAGTGAGGTACATGCATTGTGCGGTGATACAGTGGGCATCTTAGAAGCATTTAAAATCACAACAGTGTCAAACCAATTTTTAAACAAATGATGCACCAAAGGCAAGGTGGAATTCAAATTCAGACATTTTACTCTGTAGATGATTTCTTACAGAGCACTTCAATGTTGTCCTTAAAGTGCAGCGAAGTGTAACGAACAATCATCACAACCTACTGTGACAGAATTCCCGAGTCTCTCCCCCATCTTGTTCTCTTTGTCCCAAAGGCAATAGAAAACCTTTGCAATTGATTTAAGACATCAGTAATCTACACCAAACACTAGCTATCAATACTAACAGTTTATTCATGTTAAGCATCTGTTTCAATAGTTTAGGAATGGTTTTACAAAATAAAACATTGCTAATGTGTGTGTATTCATATAGTTATATTTTATACTGCCCAGTTGTCTGTGTGTGGCTGTTTTTTTCTTGTCACTATTTCTACTTCGATTAGGAATATAGTTTTCTTTTATTTTCCCAGAATCATGACCTACAATTAAAAGGCAAATGTTTTTTTTTAATTAAAAACAGTCATCCATCTTCATGTCTTACCTTTGTTTTAGTTTCCACTACCAAAACAACATCTTCAATTCTAATCCCAAACTCACCGGGCTGATAATAACCTGGTTCTAAAAAACAAAAACAAAAAAACAGCACATTGATAAATAAAAGCCTGTTTCCAAATTGCGATTTGTGATTTTTGCAGCACTTCTACTAATATCGAACAATATACAGAAAGATATCGTCTTTCATGAGAATGCCTCTTATCACTGTCAGTGGTTTAAGAGGCTTAATCCTTGTTGAATGTTACAGGGACTTCTGATTTATATACCAGAAATCACATTCATTCTACCGATTTTAACAAAGAGTCCAGCAGCTTACCTATAGAGGTGAACATGCCCAGTCTGAATGCAATGTTGTTAGACTGAAACCCAACAGGCCCTTCAGAAAGAAACCAGGACAGAAACGAAGACATGTATTATTATTATTATTGTTAGTTATTATCAATATGTATTATACTGAATTATAGTCAATGGTAAGTTATGTCACACGATGAGATCTCAGCTCCTGATGAAGCCATCTTACATTCATGGACGCCAAAGTAGTTCCCCACACCATGGCCTGTTCCATGGCCGTAATTCAGACCAGCTTTCCATAGCGGCCGGCGTGCAAGGATCTCAATGTTTATACCTGGAGACGCAGAGAGTTGCTGCATTATTATTATTATTATTATTATTATTATTATTATTATTATTATTATTATTATTATTATTATTAATAATAATACTTTATCTCACACCAATGGGTTTTACAAGACTTATAGTTTGGTGGTATTGTAATGTATAATGTAATCTACAGTAATAGAAGTTAAATTGTGCACAGCTGTGTTTACACAGTGCCAGGACACAGTCTAGATGAAGTGTAATAAATTAATTGCAAAGGAATAAATTACACATGTACAGTAAAATGGGACAACAGTAAATGGAATTGATTGTAGCAAGGGAGTATAACTGCCATAAAGCAAACAGGCGGTTGCAGATTTGCAGTACTTCAGTCTGATCTTTTTACATTAAGCCAGGGAGTCAATTAAGCAAAAATAACTTTTATATTGTCACTCTCATTCCAGCTAATTGACTTCCTGATCTTTTCAAGCTACCTGCAATTTGGTACAAAGGGTGAAGAGTGCCCTCTGGTGGACATATGAACACCTGGTTATCAAAGTGGCTCAACACATTAGGTAACAATTGCATCTTGTGATAAAGAGAAGTCTGGTTAAGGGTCATGTAGTCTATAAAAACTACCTCTAGTTCCAGAAGGAAAGACCAGACTTGACAGATCGATATTTCCCATCAATACTCGAGTGAATGCCTCCTGTGAAGCAGAAAAAGACAATGCTCCACTCAGACTCCTTGAACAAGGTGGCTAAGGAGCAGAGTTGTGTACCACAAGAACAATGGACAATTACAATGCCATCATTCTGTCCTCCCGAACTTTACCTTTTGGAAGTCAGTGGGCGTGCCCCAGTGCACTGTGCGCGTGATATCGGTGGTCCCATCCCTGTAAATAAATAGTTAAACAGAGGAAACGCAAAGAAATAAGGATATGAACACAATGAAGACTAATGATGCCAAACAGTGAGTTGCTTTTCCAAGACAAATAAACAGTTAGTGGTTAAAACCGATGTGTCAGTGTACAGCAGGCTTGCAGTAATGATGAGGGGAGCCAAACAGTTCAAATATGGTTTTTGTTAAGACAATTACTCAATGAGCTCAGAATACACAAATGGAAAACAGAACTAAGAAGGATGTGTGGAGAAAACCATGTGCTTAAATTTGTGAGTTAAATGTCTCCTATTAGCTGGATCACATTCAATGGATGCATTGTTTAAAAATGTTTTCTCTAAGGCAGGAAGGGATAATAAATATGGTTCAGTACTTACAAATACTGGCCTCCAGAGTCCACCAGATACATCTCGGTAACAGTGAGCTTCCTGTTGGTTTCATTGCCTGGGCTGCCAGATACAATCAAGGCAAATCTTCACAATAACTCAAACGAAAAAGGTCTTTGCAAAACTGAAATTGATTTCGTCCTGCCAGGGGTTTCTGGTGCCTGTGGAGAGGAGGAAGGTGCCGTACCTGTAATGAGCCAGAGCAGCGTTCGGTCCACTGGCGGAAATGGTTTCAAAGCTTGGTCCTTTAGAGTCTTTCTGCTTACTGGAAAATATGTTTGAAGAATAAAGTGCCCATCACAAGGTAGTCCACAGGTCATTCTAAAAGACCAGCATCGCCAAGGTTTCAGGAATCCAAGAGATATATACCCAACTAAAGGCTACTCACAGGCTGCACACATTATTGTGCTGAATGTAATATTTCAACAGCATATAATGATGTGGGGGTACGAGTACTGCAACACAATGATCCATTAGAAATTAGGGACAGGCAGTATATATTTTTCTCCCTCCACTTATGTTGCCCATTATTATAAATTATTTATTGGCAGTCATTCACTGCAGCTCTTCCGTTTACCTACAGTAGAGGCGCGGGGCTGTGGTGGCTGCAGCAGAGAAGGGCAGGCTGTAGCTGATGTGATTCTCACCTGCGCTTTTCTTCCACATAGCGCGCCGCGGACAGCTCAGTTACCCCTCCCTTTGGCACGTTAGTCTCCAGCCACATCAGGAGCTGAATGACTGCAATTGCGTCCCTCACCTGCAGAGCAGACGTATACATTTTTGTTTCCGGTTTATTGGACTGCATGTGGACCATATACTCTAGATGTGGGTTACAACTTCACTGCCAAGAACCACAGCATGCTACTGCAACGAGTCAGCAACAACAGAACAAAACAAAAGATTATTTGCCAAGATAATAACTAAAATATGTATTTAAATAAAAGCGGCATGCCATACTGTTAAGGGTAATGGTTTATTTATAAAAGTTTTGTTAATTCTTGATCAACACCCTGTAAATATTTCCATTCGCTTTGCCTTGTTCACGTACGTGGGCATCCTGTAAAACCTTCTGCTCCGTGAGGTCTTTCATGGCTTTAGTGATGAGAACTGGGGAGTATGCACTCTCCAGCAATTTGTTCTGTAAGGGGAAAAAGAAAGATCTGCACTACAAGAGTTTTCATCCAGCCACACAAGCGGAAGCAAGTTAATCATGTTTACACTAAACAACAATACAAAAAATATATATATTGCTTCCACTACTACTTATAATAATAAGAATAAGAATGTAATATGCAGCAGACAGTAGATTTTGATAACTTACCTGAGGGGTAATTAGCTCATATAGTGCATAGGTGGTATATTCTGTTCCAATCCACACTCTCACATCAGTTCCATTCAAATACTGTTGAACATGTTGCCGAACACTGTCATAGGGTTCTATCTGAACACAGTCTTCAGTCTGACAGTCAGTACTATTCAAATAATCCTTTATTTCATTGGTAATTCGCCCTTCATGGACAAACAGCCTGGATAGGACAGGGAACGATGCAGTAATTCATTGAGGTTTTATTTTTGGGGTTTTAAAATAACCTGTTTCATATACAAAGTGTAGCTTGGGAAAAATGAAGCCTTACAGCTTCAGATTTATCTTGATAGTTTTAGTTTTATATGCAGCAAGAGTCAGCAGAAAAAACTTTTAGTATATGGATCTGTTACAATAAAAGGGGTAGATATTGAAAATTGCAATCTTCATTGAAATTATGTTCACGTTAGACAACAACTAGCTACTTTTGTACAGCTAGTTAGGACACAATCATGTGACGAGTTGTGCGAGTCCTGAGGGATACCTTGGGTCAGATCCCCAGCGAATTAAGGTTAATAAAAACATACATATCTATTGGTTTCTCACCAGATGCGGTCCTTTGACAGCAAAGTGTAAGAGTAGAAGAACGGGTTGTAGGGGATGTCATTCCCTCGCAGATTAAACAGCCCTGAAATGCAAAAGATCACACTTTTTCTTACACACTGACAGCAGGTGTCCGACACATATGCATAGTGATCATAGAGAAACGGCTTGATTGACAGGTGTGAAGATGTGAGGGAGCGACCTTACAGGCAGTCTCATCCAGGGCAGAGAGCAGGACTGCGGTGGGCTTGTAGGGGTTGTCTCTCATTTGCTCGCGGATCTGGGTGACTTTCATCTGCCATGTCCTCCCTGGCATAGAACAGAGGAAAGCATCAGAAACAACAGAAGGCTAAGAACAGGCTACAAAAACCTATATATAAATGAAAAGGAAAAAACTAAAACCTCCGACTCACAATCATGATTATCTCCATGGTTTCTGGCTGTTCCTACATCTGCTCTGATTCTTATCAGCAAGATATAAGCCCCAACAGGGAAATCAATGACTGCAATTACATGATATTTGAGCAGCCAGCCATCCCACTCTTTCCCCACTGTCACTCACCCCATACGGGTATTACCTGCCGTGATAACTACCAATACAAGTGAAACGGACATTGTATTGCTGTGCAATGATGACATTTGCTCATTTCTTTTCTTGATTAAAGCTATTATAATCCTTTTCATATAAGGGACAGAGAGTGAAAGAAGACACACCTATAACCCTGTCAGGCAGCCGTGTGATTGGCTGTGTAGGGGGAGGTGGGCGGTCTGTCCACACCTTGTCGACCAGGTTCTCAGGAATGGACTTCAAAATCCGATTGGCTGGATTCAGGTTGACGTGGTAGGCTTCCCATGTGTCTAATGGGCAGCAAGGTTACAGAGTGGTTGGAGATAAGAAAAAGAAGGGAGGAGGAGGACAAGGAGGAGATGAAGGGGGAAGAGGAGAATAATGCTCCCTGGAAAATGCCAGTAACAGTCAGCTATAGTTACTCTCCATTCTCTATACTGTCCTTCTTTCATAGGGTTTGTCTTTATGTGAAAGAATGAACCTGGTAATGCCCCATGCCTTTAAAAATCCTTCCCTTGTATCTTTCCTTAGGATGATCAGTTGCCGTCCTTTCCCAAATGTGCAGTACATGACAGGCGTCTGCATAAGCTGTCAGGTATGGACTTTAATGTTACACTGAGGTCCTCCCTCTGCCATACTTCCTCATGGCTAAAAGTTAAAAAAGCTTCATCTATTTCAAACAATGGCCTCTTTTGAGTTTAAATGTCACTTGTGTCTCTCACAATACAAGCAGAAAGATTATTAATAATAAAACACAAAAGTGAAACAGCAGCATAAATTAAACAAAAAGGTATTTACTTATTTATGTAATTTGGGGGAAGTTAGGTTTTATAAACATAAAGGACAGAATGGTACATGGGACCGCTCGCAGAGATGATTTTGCTTTTGTTTAAGCACTTGTAAAAATGTCTTCTTAGTTATAAGTGGTACAAATAAGGGTTTAATACTCTGATCTGCAGGGATGGGCACAATCAGTACATAAAGATTCTCTGGTTTTCACTCCACCTCTGCATTAATTACTTAAGCCTCAGGTATATAGAAAAAACAATGAAGTAACACATTGTGGTATTCTGAAAGGTGGGTGGATTGAGAGATGGATTCCTTAAAGCCACTTGTTTTTTTACGTGGTTTCAAATAAACCTATCCCTGCTGTGCTATACGGATGATGGTTAGACTTTCTCAATCAGTACTCCTCTTTACCTATGGAGAAGAGAAATGGATCAAAGCCAATCTCTTTTCCCTCCGGGACCTCCCGAATCAGCCATTCTGCAGTGCTGCTGACATAGGCTGAAATACAGAGAGAAAGGAGAATCAACCTCAAGACAAGGGATCAATGGAGCTGTCCGACATTCACACTCAGGACGGTGAATCTTTGGTGTCAGTACCGCATTCAGAATTCTGTGTGTGTATGGAGTGGTCTCAGCCCACTACTTTTTCACTTTGAAATTTTAATTATACTTACAATTTCAATTTGCACTTTTTCATTGACTGCTCCCTCTCCGGTCTGATCAATGAATCAGATTTAAAAAGATGTAAACCCTCTATGGTGCCAGTGAGGGGGGGCATGATAAAATGAGGAAGGAAAAAGCTTTCTCTTGTCATTGCTGCTCACTGGCTGTTTGTTTTGTGCACTTTAACAATATATAGTTATTTGAATTTTAACATTTCATAACATCAATAAAAAATGAAACATCATTAATCTGGGTGCTCTCTGCCACAGCACTGGTATTGTACGTTATAAGATTTTCAGACTATGCCCAGCAGAGACCTTGGCAAGCTAACTTCATATTTGAGGGTGATTCTCTGTTTGATCGTGAGAGAAGGTGCATTTGGACAATGAGAATGGGTTTAATCCATGATGCTTGTCAAGGTCTTGCCAGCCAGTGGTAGTGAGAAGTTGCGTGTGTGTGTGTCTGTGGTCTAGGTATTTCCAAATATACTCACAGTCCTTTTCTAGCTCCCAGTTACAGTCCATTTGACGCTCAGCCTGGATCCAGTAACGACTGTCCGTCCATAGAACAGCCTTCGTTTCGGTCACCACGACTGTGCCTAGAGAAATAGTATAGTACAGGATAAATATATCCGCACTACATGCAGATGTACACGCTAGAAGACCTATCTCGCCATGGTCTCAAAAGCAAGGCAGGGTACATGGGAGACTGTTAAGCAAATTCAGGTTACTGTGGGAAATGATGCTGAAGGTCCACTGAATGGCACTTCTTGAGCCAGTAATATTGCATTTGGCAGATAGAAAAATGTGAATGTGCTGTCTTTCAGTTAATATGTAAAACCAGGAGCCTAAATGCTTATGCACTTGGTAGTATTCATAAAAGTAGGGGCTTTTATCCTGGTTTCCTAGCTTTCTAAATCCCTAAGTCATCCCTAAATCATCTCTCACCTCTCTTTATAATCAGTATAGTGAACAGGTATGAAATGGTTGCCCCAGATAATCACACAGGTTGCTACATTTGAGTGGAGGGTGAAATGAGACTCTTCCTACTTGTAAAACTCATTGGGTTCCCATGAGATTTAAAAGGAGCGGTTTAAAAGTGAGTCAGTGGTAATGTAAGCCATTGTGGATTGGGGCTGGTCGAACACTTTGTGGTTTGCCTGTACAGTACCTGCAGAGCCAGTGAAGCCCGTAATCCAGGCAATCCTGTTGTCTCTGGGAGCTATATATTCACTCTGCAACAGGGAGAGCAAAATCAACACAGGCCTATTTGTGTTTCTATGTGAAATATTTGAAGAGAGCTGCAATGACAGGATCCCCTTCTACGACAATAAATAAAAACAGATGTGGACTGGAGAAATATGAAGAGCTAGAAAAACAATGATGTATGGGAAATCAAATTGAGATATTTCCCAATGCCACTCTGGTAATGTTTGTTTTTGTCAAAGTACTGGTGTTGCTATACTGAATAATGTGAAGTATTTACACAAAGCTGAAACAGTGTCCCCTGGGTCTCCCCTGAACAGCACTGTAGAACATGAGAGGGATATGTGGTTCTGTACCAGGTGAGCGTCCGTGGACAGAAGGATGTAGGCGCTGATGTTAAGTGGCTGCATTGTCTGCCTCAGGGCCTGCAGTCTCAGGGAGGTGTTGACTGCAGTGGCAGGGAGATACTGCAAGATAATAGACTGATCAGGCAGGTTCAACTCATCGAACATATTACACTGACTCCAAATGTATTGGATCAAATCAAATGTTTTATATGAGGTATTTGTGTCTGCTTCAATGTTGTTTGGTCCATCATGGCGGCTCAAATGTCAGCTACAACATGGATCCTTGTGAACTGGTATCTAGATTGTAATCATTTTATCACACCTAAAGATGTGCTTCCTATTATCAGCTTAGGGCAAAAGATGACTATTTTACTGAAGGTGGAGTTTGACCCACAAAATGTACTTCATTCAGACTGCTTATTTGAATAAATAACAGAAGCTCACATATCCAAATTAACCTGAAGGTCAAACAATGAATACACAAATAATAATTTTAATTTCAGACTTGCGGGGCTGATAAAGGCAAACAAAACATAAAAAAACAGGTTTGTTCTGATGGAGCTCCCCGAGGGAATCCTTAAAAGAGTCATACATGTCTAACCGATACAGTTTGGCTTCTGTAGTTGTTGTAATGACAAGGAAGACAAGTTATGGAATACACTCTTAAATTTCTCGTACCGGAGGAGTTGCTGAGCAGTTCCTCACGCTGCTGTCTCGAACATCTGGGAGAACAAACCCAGTGCCAGGACACAGCCTTCCTGCAATAGTAAACAGAAAAAAGGAGAACGGTAAAACAGTTCAGATAAAGAGAAATGCTTTCATTTGCAACAGGACATTCTGTTACCATATTGTTATTTTATTACAGTCCACCTTTATTATTAGTATTATTTAAGAATCAGCCAATGCCCTCACCCTACTTAGTTTTCACAAGAAAATCTTCCAAACATTACAAAGTGCAGTAAAATACAATCGATACAAAATACAATCTACAATAAGCATACATTTTGCATGCAAAATACAGTTACTTTACCCGACAGTCATCTGCAAAAGACACTGTAACCTTTGCAGTGTGTAAAATATATTTGCGATCGATTGTGAACATTTCTGGATACTGAAATTATCTATTGCACTGAGAAGCAATGCAGAAATGACTTTCTAGTAAAGTCCCAGAAGAGATGTTTTTTTAGTGTCAAATAAACAATACCTTACCCTTGAATCATGTTAACAACATTATGTTTGGAAGTATTGGATCCATTTAAAGTAAACTAAATTCAATGTTCTCAAACTTGTATTGTCAAGAAGAAAACACAAATGTAGCAGAGGCAGGGTTTATGCATGCATATTGCAAACAAACAACAACACAGATATAAAATATTTCAAAAAATGCAAATTAATCTAGAATGCAACTATACCTTCGAGGAAAAAAGCAAACAGGAGATTCCAACAGTATCGGGCCATTGCCATTTTCAGACGTCTCCGAACAGCTAAACCCAAAAGGGTAGAATGCAGGGTAGTCACTAGATTTATAGCTGAAATAGTACTTGGCACATCTCTTACGCTACGCACTATCTACAAATATAAATCCCTTCTCTACAGTCATCATGTGCATAGCTGAAGGGGAGGAACTTTAGCAAACAGCTTTTTTTTATAAGTTCCAGCAGTAAGACTCGGTTGTTGTTTCCATCGGCCCAGTCTTAAGGTCGCCTTAAAGCACTTCTATTTCTCAGAATGACAAGAGACTCCCTTTCCTGTATGTGGTGTAAGCTACTCAGGCAATCATTAAGCATTTCCTGTACAAATATTACCCTAAAATGAACTTCTGTAATAAAAAGAAAAGTCCTGTAGGAGCGCTTGACAGAAAATAATCCTCTTACACCGTAAAACAGAAATTTAAAAGTTATTATTTCACTTTGAAGGCCGCAAAGATGTGTTTTCAGGTTGAAATCATTATTAAATGGCAAACTTTGGAGAATAAAATACTTTACAGCACCATCAAGTAATAAAGATTTATATTGCTGTGCACTTTAAACTCTCTGAGCACATAGTCCACACATCAGGATTAAGATATGCTTAAAATTGCCCTGAGCACTTTTGCAGAGTAGGCTATGTTTTTAAAACAACAATGTACCCAAAAAAAAAAGTAATAGTGAATAGTATTCTTCTTAGATCTTCATCAAAACTATATTACAAAGCAAGCAATACACACACAATTGCAGCTGGAATGGATTCAAGTCTATGTAAATGATATAGCAGTAACATATTGGTGGAATTTACATCTGTGTTTTGACCTTACTCGAGACAATATGCATGAGTCAAAGATGACCCTGATGATGATGGTTTTTAGTTTAATTGGAAAGGAGTCAATTAGCATGTAGAGCTCTATGCACAGTTCCCGCGCTGTTTTTGCTGCTACGTCACCGACGCCGTGGCTGTCATGTGACAACGTGTTCAGATGAAAGCGTGTAACACGGGGCTTTGTGCCTTTGCAGCTAGTTGTTGAATACTGTGTTTTATTACTGATGGAGCTAGCAAGCCGTGAATACAAATGTTTTATAAAGTTAGGATTATAACACGATGTACAGTGCACAACAATAGAGAGCATATTGATAATAGGAACGATGGAGAAAACAGCTTTCCCATTGCCAACACTGAAACGTGCATCAGCAACTGATTGTACCTTAAAACCCACAAAGAACTGCACAGTTATCTTGCACTTTTTTAACGCGGTAATTTAAGGATATGCACGATTGTGTTTCAGTGAAATGTGCGTGCGTCCTTTACTCGGTAAGTGGCATTGACCCTGTCCTCTCTGAACACACAAATCTCACTCCCGAGTTTAAAACCACGTCATTCTGCACGTCTCTACATTACCAGAAGGGGGCGTATTTGTCCCACATAACAGTTTTGGCTTTCTAATGAATATTTTTCTTAAGCTTCCTGATATTCTGGAAGGCACCTTTATAACTTTTCATTTTCATTTCACATTTGTATAGCATCTGGTGCATTCTCTCTTTATCTAAGGTTGTGCTCTTGTATGACTTTGATTATTTAATAGAAAGTATTATTATTAATGATTGGTGAAATATCAATATTAAACTTTATTTATTAAAACATTTATACATTTCTCTTTGGTGGAGTTTACATGTGTGTTTTGACCTTATTTGAGACAATAAGCTTGAGTGAAAGATAAAATGACCCTCTCCCTGATTCTGCCGAGGTTGTCAGTCCAAACTTCACTAAACTAAACTCCACCATTGTTAACAAAATTTCAGCTACATTCATTATAAACATACTTGGTTGAACAGCTTTCAGAACTAAAGAATACAACCAGATGGAAGATGCTGGGTAAACTTTATCAGTGTTCATGGTGTACAAATAAATACATTTATTAAACAAAGCTCAATGGGTTCAACAGGTATAAATATATCAGGACGCAATGAATTACATTTAGGGTGTACACTCACCTAAAGGATTATTAGGAACACCATACTAATACTGTGTTTGACCCCCTTTCGCCTTCAGAACTGCCTTAATTCTACGTGGCATTGATTCAACAAGGTGCTGAAAGCATTCTTTAGAAATGTTGGCCCATATTGATAGGATAGCATCTTGCAGTTGATGGAGATTTATGGGATGCACATCCAGGGCACGAAGCTCCCGTTCCACCACATCCCAAAGATGCTCTATTGGGTTGAGATCTGGTGACTGTGGGGGCCAGTTTAGTACAGTGAACTCATTGTCATGTTCAAGAAACCAATTTGAAATTATTCGACCTTTGTGACATGGTGCATTATCCTGCTGGAAGTAGCCATCAGAGGATGGGTACATGGTGGTCATAAAGGGATGGACATGGTCAGAAACAATGCTCAGGTAGGCCGTGGCATTTAAACGATGCCCAATTGGCACTAAGGGGCCTAAAGTGTGCCAAGAAAACATCCCCCACACCATTACACCACCACCACCAGCCTGCACAGTGGTAACAAGGCATGATGGATCCATGTTCTCATTCTGTTTACGCCAAATTCTGACTCTACCATCTGAATGTCTCAACAGAAATCGAGACTCATCAGACCAGGCAACATTTTTCCAGTCTTCAACTGTCCAATTTTGGTGAGCTTGTGCAAATTGTAGCCTCTTTTTCCTATTTGTAGTGGAGATGAGTGGTACCTGGTGGGGTCTTCTGCTGTTGTAGCCCATCCACCTCAAGGTTGTACGTGTTGTGGCTTCACAAATGCTTTGCTGCATACCTCGGTTGTAACGAGTGGTTATTTCAGTCAAAGTTGCTCTTCTATCAGCTTGAATCAGTCGGCCCATTCTCCTCTGACCTCTAGCATCAACAAGGCATTTTCGCCCACAGGACTGCCGCATACTGGATGTTTTTCCCTTTTCACACCATTCTTTGTAAACCCTAGAAATGGTTGTGCGTGAAAATCCCAGTAACTGAGCAGATTGTGAAATACTCAGACCGGCCCGTCTGGCACCAACAACCATGCCACGCTCAAAATTGCTTAAATCACCTTTCTTTCCCATTCAGACATTCAGTTTGGAGTTCAGGAGATTGTCTTGACCAGGACCACACCCCTAAATGCATTGAAGCAACTGCCATGTGATTGGTTGGTTAGATAATTGCATTAATGAGAAATTGAACAGGTGTTCCTAATAATCCTTTAGGTGAGTGTATGTGTTTATACATGAACAGCAGGGGGGAGTATAAGATAGCAATCATTTACACAAGACCTACTGTGAGATTTCACTAGCAACCAGTCCATGCTTTGACTAACCACGCAAGAATCACACACACACACTCACACACACACATATATAAATGTATATATAAAAATGAAACCAGTAAAGAGGATGCATGTTATTCTGCTGGTGAAGCACTTTATCCCAATAAAAGAATGGTCAAATCTGTCAAGTTTATCCACACGGTGTGTAACATATCAACAGATCTCTTTGTATTTAGGCTCATTTTTTCCTTATTCACCCTGCATTCTCTCTGATGAGATCGAAGCTCAAAGTAATAGATAGATATTAATAAATGGTAGCCCTAGCAACAGCTCGCTGTGTACTGCCATGTATTGGTACAGCTGTAACCACTGTGAAGCTGTCTGCTGGAAACACCTGGATTGTATGCAAATCCAGATCTGAGCATTTTAAAGATCATGGAAATACAGCTTGAAATAGTTACTGCTTTTAAAATATTGCTATATATGTATTAATTGATGTGTTTTATTTACTGGCATCAGGGCACATCATAATCTATAAAATGTTCCCTATTTTCTCCACACATACAAATGAGTACAGCAATAAATGTATGTACATGTTCAAAATGATTGTGAAGCACAGCCGAATTGCTGTTTGTGAGTAACGTAACTGGAACTGTCCATTGTCCACACATTTGTATTCCACCTAAAAATAAGCATATTGTGTTTTGCAAAGTTCTGTGTGATGGATATTAAATCTAACCGGGCAGCACTTTGATTTTGACAGCATGTAAGTCACAGTGAGAACTGCTGCTATAGGGTGTAGCAGATCTTAACCTGCCATCGGGCTCTTATTCTGAATGTCTTGCTTTGAAATATGTAGCATTTTTTCAACCTGTCAGGCGATAAGGTAGCAGTGACAATGGAAAACCCTGTCACCAAGCAGAGAGCTCAGTGACCAAAGTCACGTAATGTAATGTATTGCACAATTCCAGTTCAAAAGTCTATTAAAGAATAAACATTATACCCTACAGGCTGACCATTTGCTTACAGTTTAGTCAGTTTAAGGGCTTGGGAAGGAGATTGCAAGTCAAACAGTTTCCCTTAGATTAAATCTTTAGTTTTTTTCCTTCCTTTGGCAATGTTTTCTCTTGTTTTTCTGCTCTCAACATATTAATGCTATGTAAGTGACTGTACATTTTTTTTTTTTTTAATTACACAGAGAATTACACTGAAGTGAGCCAGAATTCAGATTTGGTCATACCCATAATGGAAACTAAATAACTACTTTTTTTTCCCACATGCCACAAAAACCCCCAGCAAACTATAGATTAAAACCAACCATCTTGAAGGCATTATCGTCTTCTGTGGGTTGATCTGATGATATGAAAGTTTAACATTGACTTTCTTCCTACATAATACTGTAAACGCATCATTAAGAAATATTCTGACTCTTTTATATCTTAAATGCTGAGCATTCAGGCAAAACGCGGTTGTACAATTGAGATCAGATTGGACGGGTATAACTAGTTGACTTGTTGGATTTCATTTGGCGTACGATATGTGCAATTTTCTCACAGGTGCAGAATAAATATTTATACAGATCCTGATGTAATTAGAATTTCCTTTCAGGGATCTGTGTAACCTTACGATGGAAACCTCATACCACCCCTGCTCTGCCCCCAGCCTCTCCCACACCTCTCCTCCACACAGACCTGTCATGAAATGTTCTTTCTAGAATCTCCACAAACAAAATCATTCAAATCCCAGATCATAACTTTTCAAAATGGTTGCATTAGTGAGCTCCCCCTTTTCTATGCATTGGCAACCTCTGAGATCATCCCTAGCCCATTCCTGAACATTACTAGATGGACAAGAGAGTCCAAACCAAGATACTAACTTTGTAAGCCAGGCAGAATGTAGCCTCTTAATTCATGTAATAGTCAACACATGTTTTTGTTTTTTACCCAGCAAAGAATTGTTGTTAAATTAGGAACAACCAACCCAGAAACTCAGAACTAAAAATGTTCCTTCCAGCAAACAGTATTTCAGAAACCAATCATTTCCAAGCAAAGTGATTTTCCTATTTTTCGCAGCAGTGCTTCCATTCATGTTAAGAGATACACCAACTTGAAAGCTGCCATGACCCAGCTAGGAAAATAGCACCTTATCATTCTGTTTGAAGCCCTGAATAAGGAGAAGAAAGGCCCTGACTCCCACACACGGAATGCTGGGAAGACCAAACAGATCCCAGGGAGCAATGGGCACGTGAAACAGTGGGACTTGGCAGCTGTCACTCTCCCCCCTGATTGATTACTTTGTTGCTTTGATGCTGCTGTCGTTCCCCTGACAGAGAGGTGAAGGTTCCTGCAAAAAAAACAAAGGTGTAAATGGCCAGTTGGGAGGGAGACAAAGGTGGAAAGGAAGGTGGGTGTGAAGGCGCCCTCAGTCTGGTAACCACTTGCAGACACAGGAATCTTCTCTAATCAGGCCTGTTCTCTGCAGACTAGGGTTGCCAGTCATGGTTGTACAAGCCAAAATCAAAAGAGAGCTGGTCTGTATCATCATACAGCTCAGGCCCCTGGAGCATTCAACATGCCAAAAAAATTGTAAGTCTAACCCAAGCCCATTCCCAGTCTTAATCTCTAACCCAAATCTAATGCTTACTTGCACAGTAATACCTACAACCTCGGCAAAGCACCAACAAAACCAAAACCTATTTTGCCTAATCTTTACCCTAACCCATAAAAATAAACTGCAACAACTACTATACTTATCCTAACATGGACTCTAATCTTACCACAAAATCTAACTTAATTCCAAGATTGTTGTTTTGTTCTTGCCACTTAAAACACAGCTCTGGAAAGATGTCAAGGAGGTAATGGGTGGGGGGGGGTTGTTGAAGTTTTTCATGGGAGCAAAAAGCTTGGGAAGTCATCCTGTTCAATATAATAAGAGGCTCATTGGGTATTTGGAGGGGCATCTGTGCTAGAGCAAATGTACAGGAGCCACCCAGCAGCAGTTGCCAGCTAACTTGGTGCCTCTGCCAACTCTATTGTGGAAGTTTATGAACAAAGGAAATCTGGTAGCTTTGTTATGTTAAGACCCCTATGTTTTTTTCTATAAAGCTCTTCAAAGTAAAATCAACTCATAAACTTGAAATAACTTTGTCCAGCAGCAATTCAGCGTAACCTTGCTTGGGCTGAAGAAACTCCTTTGGGGTGTGTGAGCCTGCGTTTGAAGAGGGACATAATCTCACAGGATGCTTCAATAATAAAACCTCAAGAACAGCAAAGGGGGGAAGAGAGAGAGAAAAAAAACTTGCAATAACAAAACACACTCCTTTGAGAAATGACAAGGCAACACCTGACGCAGGCATTGAAAATCATAAGGGAAAGTAAATAGCCTGCATAAGATCCACATTTCTAGTTAACCTGAAAGGGAAAGAGTGCTTAGGTAGGACAGGTGTGAGTGCTGAACTGAACTCTTTTTACCTGTAGTAAAAAAACAAGCTGGAAACCCCAGTGAATCCTTAAAAATTGTTATAGCAAGTTTTGTATGCTTCCCACAGCCTAGCTGCCACACATTGGATCTGTCAAGGACAGGTCAGGAGTTGTGTGTCATTGCGGATCTATGGCTGAATTTACAAGCGGCACTTGTGTGACACAGGAGGCCACTGAAGAGCCAGAGAGCTGGCAGAGGCTCAAGAGATAACACCTCCAAAGCCCTTATGTGCAGACTGTGATGGACAGCTTATCAGGAAAAAGTCTTCAGCCTTTATAGTGAGGAGACAGGGTAGCATTGCATACAGCTCAAGGTACACGTAGACTGCAGCTCCAGAAGTGTCTGCACACATCCTGGTGCACACATACTGATTGGAGGCAATGTAAAGAAAGCCAAAAGAAGAGGATGAGAAAGCATCAAACTGGAGATGGAGAGGAAAAAAACAAACATGTATATTAAACCAAGTGGTCACATGGGAATTATGCATTCTGTGGCTCCGATACGCATATCCACATCTGCTGTAAAGGTACACAGTGTAATAAACTACATGCCTTTGAATGTCTATGGCTGCAACAAAATAAATTAATGCTGAGACTTCAATAAATGTGGAGCAGTTTCCCGATCACACTGTAAATAGTAACATTTTCTTTATTTTTTAATGCAAATGCATGATAAAGTCCTCCCAATTGCTTCTTTTGCAATGTCTGTGATTTACTTGCTTTGACAACAGGTTTGTCTCTGCACATATTTTACAACTCTCTCACCCCAAGCATTCAAAAAAGGAATCCGACTGAATTCAATACACCTCATTGTTCAAGAACCAGAGCTCTTTTTCTCATCATCAAATCTGTGTTATTGAATGAGGCCAGGGCCGTGGGTTGACAGTGCTAATTCTGGAAGTGATGGAAGCGCCTGTAGCTGGTGTTTCTTCAACACCTCAAATGACATCACACAAACAGCACTCTCAAGCACACACCCCTGCACTGAATGTATGCTGGCAGTGGAACTTATTTTTTGGGAGTGCAAATCTCTGCTGATGTACATATGGGAGGATGAAATCAGGAGCTTTGTTGGATTCATCTGGAAACACATGGGAAAAACTTGGGGAGGTCTTCATCTAGAAGTGAATCGACAGAGTCTGTTCATGATAATGATATGATAGTATATATATATATATATATATATATATAATTAAATAATTAAGTAATTAAATAATAATGGGGTGTATATTATTACAATTACAGTCCTCTATGTGTGTCCGTCTCAGCAACCTGCCAAGCATCTATTCAGAGCAGTTGTACAGCTACCCGGCCTTACACTCCCGCCCACCACTGTGAGATAGAACACTACCATTTCCTGTTCAGAGTCTGAGATGAAACTCCTCTTTCACTCTGTAATTTGTGAAAGTTGATCTTGGGATGAGATGAAAGAGCCGTCAAGGGGGCTGTGAGCAAAGGGGGGGCGCTCTTCTCGTGGCCTTGTTTAGGTTGGCCCAGACGAAGAAGCTGGTATCCCCATTCTCAGTTCCATTTTAAGTGTAATGGAATATGATAAACACAAGATCCGCCGCCAGCGCCAGGCTGCGTGGGCTGCCCATTCTTGGCTGCACTGAAGCACTCAGCAGCGATAGGCCAGAGGTCATCAGAACTTCGGCCAAGAAACTGCAGTAACTCCATGCTCATTGCAGGCTGAGGTGCATTGATTTCATTGTTACAGCCTGTCTGTGGGGCTGGAGCTTTGGATTGCTGGTCAATTTTATGGAGGCCATAGTTTATACCTGGATTTGGATTTGTAGCATGTCTCCGAAAAATAGGATTAAGTGTCACAATCTACAGGAGATGTTCTTGTTGGCAGTGTCATTGGCATTAATTTAATTGAATTTCAAAGATAATTCTCTCAAAAAAAAAAAAAAAAGGTTTGGCCAGCAATGTTTGCATCTGTCATGACAAGGATCTGTATAAATGAATCGATTCTTCTACTGGTCCTCTGAGGCGGCAACTCGTGGTTTGTTTTGCAGTGGGTGGAAAAACTGGTTTCAAGCACACAAGCCCAGCAGAGCTCTTGAAATAGCTGAAGGCAAACCGGCATGGTGTCAAAACAATGTGCCACTATTGAACTCGATTGAACTTCCTCAGGTCGATACTCCGAGCCATTAATGATGTCCGGTGCACAGAAACTAGCGGCCACTCCAGCAAACATCCGAGGCGCAGCGGGAGGATATTGACTTTGGAGAGAAAAAAGAAAACATCCAAACAAACCAAGAGCCCCAGTAAACAGGAAAATACAGGGAGGAAGGGGACACTTGAGTGTGCACTGGTTTCAGGGACAAGCCACGCTTTAGACCCCGCTGTCCCGTTTCCTATCCCTGAATTCAGTTTCCTTGGTTTGTGGTTGATTTGTCGTGTTTCTCATCAGCGGCTTACAGTAGCATCCTGTGTCTTTGAGTGTGTGTGTTTGTGTTTGCTTGTCTAGGACCAGCTATTATTGTCCCTTAATTAGCCGGTGGAATTTTTCCTCTTTAACAGAATAGGATGTTACTCTTGACTGAGGAATTTGACAGCAGTCCCAGGTCCCAGTTACTGACCAACTGTTCAAACACAATTGCACGTGTTACCTTTTATTGGAGACAATAGACTGGGGTTCTGAGGCTAACAGGAGTCCAGAGCTCAGTTAAGGATCTGTCCTTTCCGACAGCATTAAATTCTCATTCTCAGAGTAATTCCTAATCTTGCTAAAATGAGGATTTTGGAGATTACCAGTAAGCATGGTAAAGCCGTAAGTATTGCATTAAGAAAATAAAATGTAAATAGTATTTCCCCTTTGGAGCTCATCTCTGAAACTGCTAGTACATTTTGAGCCGAATAATGCAGTACAATGCATTCCTACAGCTTGTGCTGTGTGTCGGACTGGCTGCCCTAGGCTCTGAACTGACCCTCTCTTTGCTTTCAGAAACTACAATAGGCTTGGCAAGGGATTTACATGCAGCCTAATCTAAACCCCTAACCTTCTGGAGATGAGCATTTGGAGCTTTTGCTAATAGACAGCAGTTAATGAAAGACCTGCAGGAATTAGCAAGGAAGGTTTTTTCCATCTGATACTCTTCAAGTGCTACACCACAGTGTGTCATGACCCTCTTGGGCCCTCTACAATGCAACAAGTGGGTCCTAGAGTCAGGGTGTCAGCCTGTCAGACAGCTGCCCTTTGTCCATTCTTAGAGAGAGCGCAATGGTCAGGGGGCAGTGGAGTAGGGGGTAGTGGCCCTGACCTGCCTTGTGACATGAGAATTTGGAAAAGGCTGGTGGGACAGTCCCCCATACTTTCAATACACTCACCTCCAATGTGACTGGAGAGAGCATGACTGCTCATTATGATGGATGCACACCACAAAACCACCACACCTGCATGTTTTGTGTCCTGACAACTGTAAATATACACCAACAAAACCCTTGTCTGCAACATAAAGCGTAGGAGAGGAACTTTGAAAGACACTAACTATAGCTTCGGTTTCCAGGTGCATCAATGAGTTGTGTGGTAGGCTCAGCAGGCTCAGAGGCAATACTCTCAGTCACCAGCAAGAATGCGAGAAGTCAAGGTCCCGTTTCTGTTGTAATTTCAAATGGAAACAAATGGTCGTACTTTCAAATACTTTCTATTGGATGCAGTTCTTTTATAGGCTTGTCTTTCTACACAGTGGAAAATAGGAGGCACAAAAACAGGCACACACACAGCCCTTTGCATTGCTGCCCCACCGCCAGGCTGTAATTCATGACCCCTGGAAAGCCCTTCTTTCAGTGCTCTGGTAACTGGCTTATTTTTAGAACATTATATCTCTGCCCCCCCTAATTGTAAGCTATCACCTTTCACCATCCCGTCATCTCACATTTATGGTGGTATCAAAATGCAATGAGTACTTGCTTGACCCCCACCCTCCAGGCACACACACACACACAGACTTGCTTCGAAGAGTCGGCCACTAACTCCTAATACACATTTCAGTGTCTGAGCATTATGTTACCAAAACAGATCTGGGCATTAAATGAATAACATTAGGGATTCCTATAATATTGACAGCACTTTATTAAAGCAGTTGGGACAGTGGTATATTGTTCTACACTTATAAAAGTACTCATGACTCCCAAGGGACTCTCAGGGTTAATGTTAATGTTAATACTAATGGTGCATGAGCTGATTATTGTATTATTCAGACTGTGTTTCTTGGAGAGGATAAAGTATGCTGATTGGAGAAGATTGAGCTCTTCAGCAGAGCAGCTGCTTACCCTTGCCGTTGTGTTCATTGGTCATTCAGGCGGGGAATGTTAATTAGAAAATCGAGTGCTCAAGTATATTTTTCCAACTCGATCATTTAATAGTCTGAAAAGTTAGACCAAAAACATTAAAGGTGCTAGAAAAATCCTAAACTCTTGGGAATTATGTAAAGAAGGGTTTTAAACAAATGGAGTTTGTTTTTCTTTTATTTGTTTTTATTAACTTGCCCTGTGGTCAACTCATTTCTATTTAAGCAGCCTTGACTTTAATTGTGTTGATAAATAAATGTAATCAGCACCTTTCAGACATTTGTGGTTGAAAACACACTTACTGGTTATGGACTAGGGAGGAACTAAGCGTCCAATTCCCGAAGGTCCAGCACTTCACAGAGATCACTGATCAATCATCCAACATTTCAGCACCTGCTCAAATGCCACGCAGCTCCTCCTGGTTTTAATGCACAGATGCCTGAAGAGTACGGGGTGGCCTTATAATTTTGCTACAATGCACCGTGGTCAAATTCAAAGTATCCTGCTTAAAGAAAGCTGAGGATTCTAAAGCATGGCCTAGAACAGGCAACACTGAGTAAAACATGAAAACAGAGGCAATCCTCATGGTAAATTACCACAGGGATTTCCAGCATGGACAGTGCAATTTAAGACATGGAATTATTGGCAAGTAACGTGAACCGTAAGATTTCAATGACACAAAGTGAACTTCTCCCCAAAAACATAATAATGTATCTCTTTATATCATTGTGGTCTGCATTAAAGGACAACATGCAAGATTCATTATGGTTTTATGTTTTTTCGTGTTGCTATGGTGTATAAGTAACATGTAGAGCACTTTTCCAATTGGATTCTGTCATATTTGCAGCTTTAAAACATTGAAAATTGAAAACTCACCAAACAATGGCAGATATGAAACTCTGGCAATTATGCTCTTTCAGGGTTTCAGGATGTGTCATGATAACTTCTTAGATAGCTGAAACACAGAGGAAAAAACACAAATCAGAGATTTTGTCTGCCCTGCGGCAACTCAGTCATTATGTTCACTGTTGCGTTACTGTCTTATCCCACAAAAATAATAATAATAATAATTTTAGAGGGGTTATTATTATAATGTGGAAAATGACTGAAACAACTAATTCTGTTAACAAATTAACATTTTTTCATTGTGTGCTTTTGTTCTGTTTTGCTCTGGCTTGCTACAGAAGTGAATATTTTCATTTCAGTTTGGACATAATAAGCAATAATATCTACAGCAATAATTATGATCATTATGGCCATACGATATTATTTTTGTGTAGTTGGCACAGTCAACTCAGGCTGGAATGTTGGGACAGCATTTATTTTTAAATGACCCCTGTTATACAAAAGACAAAATAAATGACTTTGTTTAAGAAAGTTACGATTTACCTTGTGAACACATTCAATTCCAAAAATCATATACTGTAATATGTTACTGTGCATTAGCCTATTCACTCAAAGCAGCACAGGCAACTGGGATAATTGAAGTGATGCAAATGTTGGAATGCACTGTAATCAAAGTGATTGCTGCAGATTGCTGATTTTTATAAGTTTTTGAATGACGGATTCTTCACTTGCACAAACAATCTCAACTGTGAATTCATCTCCTCTGTTATTGGAAAGGAGAAAAGAATAACTCCATCTACAGTGTTTTGGACACCACAACATTTCATGTTGTCTACAGAAAGTATATTTCATATCAGGGAGTAAGACCGTGAAACACTAACACACGGTTGACTTGATAATATGACTTGAGTTGCCGCACTGAAGACAAATCCAGTGATTTGTAGTTTTTCTGCTGTGTTTCTGCTATAGGGGAAGTTTTGACACAACATGAAAACCAAGAAGAGTATATGCTGGCTTTTAATATCTGCCATTTTGTGGAAAGTTTTAAAAGTTGCTTATATTATATCATTGATCTGTAAAGGTGCTATACATCCTACTTCTACACTATAGCAAGACATGAAAATGTATAAAAGCATAATTTAAGGAATCTTGTGCATCCCCCATTGAGGTATAAGTTTTACCACTGCACCACTGTTTTTGTGTTTCTATAAGACATGTTTATAAGAAAGGTAATCTTGCTGCTAGATTAATGTGAATGCTCTCCATTCTCTACTGCTGCAGTCTCACTAGGTTAAGTATAACATACAAGTGAGTCTACATTCCACTGCCTTATTGGCCCTTAAATCCATTTAGTTTTTATCCCAGGTAGGTTTATATAAAATATCAGAATCCTTAAACAAGCAATAGCACTGAAAGATTAGCCCAGCGCTCCATCCAACATCAAGAGGAGCTGAGCTGACAGTACAAAATCTGACCCATATCTGAGATATTTGGCACAGCACTGACCTTGCCAAGGTTAAACATTTTAGTGTTGGGCTTCATTCCTGGCACTTGAAAAAGGTTGTTGTTAAACCTTGCCTAAGGTTTTGCTAATGGGAGTCTACAAAGTCTTTGATTCTTTTATGAGCATATAACTGTCTGCTCTGCGAGTCACCTCCTAGACATTGCTTTGTGTATTTTAGGTATTTATTTTGAGTTGTGCTCATCCTAGACACACACAGCTTTGCAGATCTCTTGTGCGAGTTTCCCCGCTTGCCTCTATTGAAAGCCACTCCAAACAGCAGATAAGGGGAAACGTTGCAACGCATTTGCAAATTGAAATGCAAAAGGGCCTTGTAATGAGGTGCTTGTTCACCTCAAACTCCAAATACATAAAATTACATTAAAACATAAGCATTCAACTGCACCAGTGTCACACTGCACGCACTACATCTGCACCTTGAAATCTAATGCCTGTGTGTCAGTCATAATAGGCAAAAAAACAACAACAACAACAAAAAAACATTAATTGAACAATGAGAATATTAAGTCTGCAGGTGCTTAATATCAATGATAATCTGCTAAAATATTTAAACAATGCTGGAAATCTTGGCAGCCTTCAAGAATGAGGAAACAATGACCAGGTTGACATTCCATGCAATTTCCTGCTACGCACACAGTTTTACCTTGAGGGTTCTCCGCTACTGAATATTTTCCAAGTTATGCTTCCTTTTGAGCCATCTTGAAGAGGTTCCAAGGTCCAGGCAACAGGTGCGAGCCCAAGACGAACTTTCCAAGGATGTCACGTTAAACAGAAAAGGTTGATAATGGTTTTCCCTGAGCTCAGAAAACAAAAGGAATGGAATTTGGGAGGATGGACATGAGCCGGTCTTAGGTGGGGGAGATGACAATTACTGTATGGGCAGCAACTATGTGGTGCAGCTGATGGATTTTTTAAAATCAGACTGGATATCATGCACAATAAAATATAACAGGTACATAATCCAAAATCGTTACTTGTGTGTCATTCCAAGGTTGGCAGAGTCATTCCCACTCAAGCACAATTTTCAGTAACAAAAGCCTGGACTAGGTGAAAAACAGCAGATTCCTAATGAGGCTCTTATCTGACATATTAAAGAAAACGGGCCAGCTTTTAAAAGACACAGAGAGAAAGACTTTATCACAGGAAATATGTCTTTGAAAGTTTTGAAGAGAAATTAAGAGCACACAATATTCATCTGCCCTGGCAACTAACCATGGAGCAGAATAAAAATAACCAGGAGCAAAAAAAAAAAAAAAAAAAATCACAAAAAAATAAAAGAGTGGAAGGGAAGGGGGACAATTTCTTAAATGAGCAGCACCACTCTCGCACTGTTCTCAACTGAGGGGTCATTAGCAAAGGAGGCCATTTGCACTTCATCTGTCTGCTTTCTGACTTTAATCACATTTTAAATATCGCCATGGTGATTGCTAAAGATGGGCTTAAAAGCAAAAATTGCTTCGTCTCAAGTGAAATGAGTTCTCAGAGCCTGCACAATAAAGCCTATGCAGGCAAAACCAACAACCTGAAGAAACAACATGCACATATATGTTGGTTAAAATTATCTACAAGACAAACAAACGTGTCACATACATTATACTCCACAAAAAACAAATAGGCTGATCTTTTAATACATACAAGTACATTAAACATACATTAAACCTTATAAGACATGGTCATATCATATCAGTGATCAACCAAACAAAGACTATTATGTTATTGTAGAGCTTGTAATCTGCATTACCTAATGCTCCTTAAAGGTCTTTTGTCAAACTTGTACATTTTTTATCTTTGTGATACCTTTTAAACCAACAGATAATGTTATGCTTTGCATGACAATCATTTTGATTCAGTAACTCCATGCACAGACTAGGATCTTATATTCACAGCCAAACCATTACAGTGTTTAAAAGCAGTGTGATAAACTCTAGGGGTGTAACTGCATTACATCACGTTTAAAATAGAGCTCATTATCTCCTGTTTTGACTCAGGAACATCTTTCGGATATTGAGTGCTGGACAGCAATACTGAGATTAATTTCTTAGTTTGAACTCATGGCTAAGTAGAGAAAAATATCTGCAAATAAATAATTGGAATGTGGAATGCCTTGCAGTTAAACCAAAGATTGTCAGTAACAAAAAATGAGAAAGTTTGCGGTTCATACGAACTGGCAAAGCACTCATTCTGTAGGTGGCTAAATGCTAGAGGTTCATTTTTTAATGCTGCCTTTGGTCTCCGAACCCTACAAGTGGAGGCCTATATTTTAAAATAATAATAATAATAATAATAATAATAATAATAATAATAATAATAATAATAATAATAAATACATATATTAGTGAATAATGTACAATGAAAAGCAGCACCTTCTCAAATACACAATAAAGTTCTGACTGGATCAAATGGAAATTGGGTAGGAAGGCATTAAAGACAGAAAACAGGAGACGCTTCTTCACACAGAGAGTTGTTACAATCTGAAACAAACTCCCCAGCGATGTGGTTGAAGCCGACAATTTGGGAACATTCAAAAATAGACTGGACGTGATCCTTGGATCACATCGTTATTAATGGACACCAAATGAGCATGATGAGCATGACCTCTCATTTGTAAACTTTATGTATCTTATGTTTCTAAACGCCTGGGCTGGTAAGCGGACCCATCAAAGGTCTGGCCATTGTTCTAGTGGGAATGTACATTAGAGATAGGGCAGGCCACTTTATTTCTTGGTTGCCGTAAACAAAAATCAACCTTGTCCATAAGCAATGTCTGAGTTAGTTGCCAAGCTGTTTTAAGGAGACCTTGAAATAGTTGATTGATGAGTCAATAACTCATCCACAAAACAACAGGTCTTCTACAGCTGCATCAGCCACACCTTGAACGGAAAGGCTCTGATTGCTTTCCTCGCTGGAAAAAAATGCGTTTGCAAAACAAACAAACAAAAAACATATCTATCATAGACTCCTGGCAACAAGCAACTTAATCACCCTCAAACATCCAGGGCTCACACAGCCACATGCAGTTCCTGAAGATTTGTCAGTAAAGGACAAGTGACAAACTAGGCAGCTGTTTCTTCATCCACACGTTGGCTCCACAAGCAATTGAGATGTATAGAAAAACAGGTGAAATGCAACAGTTGCAAACAGGGGTTGCTTGTTTGATGGGGCTTAAGTCTCTCTGTAAAAGAGTGCCCCCCCAACCTCCATCTTGGCCCTACACGCTCTGCCGATTCCATTAGCACAGTCCAACCGGGAGTGAATACTGAAGTTTCCCAGAGCAGTATGGGAAGTAAGAACGTGAAAGTGGTGAGGTACGCTACTTTTCTTATTGTTGACATCTTGTTAAAAAAAAATAGAAAAACAAAAGAAAAGAAAAAAGACTGACATCTGTTTCTGCTGTCTGGGTACTTTGTAAGTTTAAATAAATCACAGGTGTCTACACACTTGGGGGAACTGCAAACTCCAAGGCCTCCTTCGCTCCCCCTTAGTCTCATGGGACAAGTAAGGCTTGGGTCAATGCATTACAGGTTTAGTCACCAAGAGGGAGAGTCAAGGGTAACTTTCTGTGCAAACTTTAACACATTGTGTTCTGCAAAGGGCAAGTTATTGCAGGATCCGTTGGGAGAACAAGTGTTTTGTAAGACTCCTGAGGGACTGAAAGGCTAGCAATTCAGCACTTTCATTCAGAGGGTGTACTGGTAACGGAACGCTGAGTGTGTAATTTTGTCTTTCACACATACTATGAGAGGCTTCGGTAAAGGCTGCCTGGAGCGACCACCTACAGGACTGGCTGAGAGTCAGTAGAGACAGACAGGCTGTGGAGCATGGAGGGGTGGGTGGGGGGGTTGCAATTATATAGAGACCAAAGGGACCTTTACCATAAGTGTTCCTCTAAGAAAGAGTACTTACAAAACTTACCACCCTCTAATACATTTTTCACACACCTAAAACAATGTTCCAGCTGATAAGATGTAACAGAGGATAGGGAGTTTGATTAAAATAACAGCGCAAATGTCCAGAGCCATGGCAGAGATGACATGGTTTATAAAAAAAATACATCTTTATCTTTGTTCATTTTGAATTTGCCTGAAAAAACTAATTTTAAGCTTTCTAATGAGAATTCATAAAAGGCACTGACGTTTGCCAACTGTTTTGTTAGCCTCTGTGGAAAAAATTGGATTTCTTGGTGACTTCAGTTAAATGTTTAAGAAAATAAATCCAAATACATATTCACCTTTACTTCTTGAGATACACTAACAGATGCAGAAGGCAAAGTTATACAATAGGAGAAAATGTATGTGATCTGCCATTTACATGTATTTATTATGGATGACATATATTTTTGGCTTGGTTTCTGCTTGGCTGATTATATTCCTTTATAACAACCTGTTCCATTAACAGCAGCTACTAAACACACTACTCAGAGCCAAGTTTTCAGGAAGCAAATTAGCAGGACAAAAACAAATGAAGGAAAGATTATAAAAGACTAAACAATTTGTTTAGAAAAGACTCCATTAAAAGCTTTTGGAATATTTCTCATCTAAGTACTGAACAGGCACCCAGCTTTGCTTAGCTTTTGAAATCTAGATCAGACTTCGAAGTGCTATACCTCCTGACATGACAAGTACAAACTTTTTCAGAGAATCCAAAATCTGGATATGCATCAGATACTTCCTTCTCAAGATATGTTGTTGGTGACGTGCACACAACTGAGATCACACTCATGAGAAAATAGACAAAGACATTTGTTACACAGACTCAGCTGTTGACTGTAAAATATAATCACAGACTGTTATCTGACATGCACTGTTGGTGTTTTAAAATACTTTCAACACAAGCAGTTCAATGTTTCTACCAGTCAACCTTCAAGTTAAGTCACACAGCTTCCCTACTTTATTCCAAAATGGTTTCGTCCATGACCTAGTACTAAGAATTCACTTTCTGTCCATTGCCAATTTCTTTTGGGAAAACAGTAGGAAATTAAGCAAGAAGTGTAACTTTAACACTAAACATAAAAACAAAAAAAAACATGAACAAAACTGAAAAGGATTATGCTGCTAGCATTCTTGAGAATCCATACAGTGTGAAGTTTAGCTGAGCCGAAGATTCTCAAATTACAGATCTGTGGGTAATTAACACTCATTTAATGGCTCTCCTTGGGGAAATGTGAGTTCCAGAATTATTCAGATAAAAAATGGAAGCCAATGTGTTTTTGCCGATGAGTTGCTTTACTTTTTTTTTTTCGATTCTTCTTCTGCCAATCCAATGAACTGGCTCACTTCCAGAAACAAATAAAATGAAAATAAATCAGAACCTTTTGGCACATAAATGAAGTTGAAATCAAACACCCCAAACTTTGTACTGTATGCGCTATACCATGTGTGTGTGTGTTTAATCTTTCCTTTCCCATGGAATCAAGGAGAGGGAATGCTTTGCAAGAGTGACAGCATTTTGAAATTCTGGTTTTGCGGTTTGTGAAACAATAACTTGGGTCAATGAAAAGCAAACACTGAACCCTACAAACCTTGGAGAGGTGAGTATTATTTATCATTGAACGTGTTCCATGATGACATTTGTTAACCCCTCACACCCTCTAACCCTTTCCTAGTCATCTGTCGTGTGTTTCAGAGAAGAACAATTTGTTGCAGTTTCAAATGTGAGAATCTGTGACCCTTATGAACTCTCCTGAGCGACTGGGCACCTGCTTTCTGTAAACATCCTGAAACATCTGCGCTCTCCCATCGCTTTCCCCAGAATCGTGGTCCCAGAGGGATTCTGACACTTATCACAATTCCATGGATCCTCTTCCATGGATTATTCCCATCCTGCGCAACGTCTCCCGGGTGCCAGTGGACAGGCTTGGAGGCTACTACTGCTGAGACAGATGGGACTAGAGCATTGTGATGGCTTCCATATGTCATACTGCCACAGTAATTGCCTTTTAGCTCTTCCTCCTGTTTTTGTCTTTAATATATTGACCGTCGTGCATAGAGATGATCGCACCTTGCAACGCTGAAAAGATCTTGAGCACCAGCAGCAGAGGTCAACAACAGAAGTGTCCTTTTGTACAACACGTGGAACATAAGTCACAGACCTCCAAAATGCTTTGTTCTGCTTTCTTTTTTTCTGATATTTGATAATTTATTGACCCTGCAGGAGCAGGTGGAGCACTGTCCAACACAGACCAGAATGAAGAAGAGAATGTTCAGGCTACTTCAAAGGAGCTTTTTCAAAGTGAAAGCTCCAAAGTGCCCCTGGTATTTGTCTTTGCAGCTGCGGGTGGGCTCTATAGTCCAGATAGATCAGGTTTGAATATAAGCTTCATCATAAGCACACTATGTCCAGGATTCACTAACAGACAACACATTGCAGGCCAAGCTTGGGTTGTTGCGGTGGGATTGAATCTGGTCAGTTTTTCCTCAAGGTTGCAAAGAAAGAGTGCCCCCTGTGGCTTTGTGGACACTTTTGAGATTGCTGTGTAATCAATGACTATTTTCCCAGGCCTCCATCTGATCTCTTAGCTCTGCTGTTAACCTGAGGGCCTAACAGTATAACTAACAGCTCTCCTGTGTCTAGTTGAAATGGTTGACCTGTAATGGTTGAATAACCACTGATTATTCCAAAATAGGTGTGGATTTCATCAGTAATTCAATTATTTTTTTAATATTGCATTGAACTGTGATGAAAACAGCTTGCTTCTGGAGAGGGACCTCCCATGGCTTTGTGGAAGTGAGAAGGTCCAGAAGGTTAGTTTCCTTGTCTGATATTTCTCGAACCCATTAATCAAGGGAGAGTGTCTGGTTTTGTTACATTAATGGTAAAGTTGCTGTATTGTGGACTAGTGTTGTCATACAGTAAGTATGTTGAAAGAAATAAGAAAAAAAAAAGACATTAGGTTTGTGGAATATTAGGAGGTCTCTACATCTCCAAAGCCACATGTGACTAGTAATATCCTTTCCATGATTATAATCCATTTAGTCAACCTCATTAACCAAGGAATAGCAATGAACCCTGACTGGCTGGGGCAGAGGCTGTGCTGTCAGTCAAAAACAATCGCATCAACCACAGAGCACCATGAGAAATAATCCAGGGATTTTTGATTGGGCCCTGGTGAGGAAAAATTAAAAAAAAAAAAAAAAATGTCCTAAACCCTGTCAAAGTGGGGAGATGACTTGGGGGTTAAAAACCAAAAAAAATTAATCACTTCAGAGTCTGCCTCATACAGTTTGAAGTCAGGATATTAATATTAGGCAATAATGTGTACAAGTGGGGAGAACAAAATCCATGTATCATTTGATGAATTCACTGGCTCACACATAAGAGTCCCACACAAACAGGCTGACACGTTCACAAACACATTGTTTCCACAGCAATAAACTTTCACCTACCATACGGGGAGAATTAGTTAAATTCCAAAGAGGTCATACTCCCTAGGAGACAGGAATCCCTGCACAATGATGTCCTCCAGTTTATTAGTGTGTTATTGCTTTGCTTTCTCACTCCTATCGGCTCCGACACCCATTTACTGACTTGCACATCAGCGCAGACCACAGTGCAAAGGGGATTCATGTTGTTACAGGCCACACAGAGAGCAATAACAGCCACACCACATAAGGCACCCAATCTCAGGGTTTAAACGTTATGATTCCATTGAGATTTATTATTCAATCAGTTTCACTACACAGGGGACGACGGGTGAGGGGTTTTATAAGTGTTTTTAAATGGGGGGCACTCTTGTAAAATGTAACTCAAGACTCCGGCATCCTCGTTACACTCTTGCTCTGTTATGTCGATTCCTCCCCAACCCCCAAGTTAATAATGATAAAAAAATAGGTTTTTATTTTTTACTGAATTGGCCTGGCCCAAGAAAGATACCAACAGACAGCACCAAAAAAACAAAACAAAAGTGACAACAGACTCTTCTAAGTGACATATCTTGTTTTTAACACAACATGCAAAGAAACGGAAGTCAGTACAATTCAAAATAATGGAACCATTCAAATAACCCTAGCTGAGTCATCGATTTTACTGCCAAACACTTCTAGTTAAAGACAACTCAGGTAGCTTTAAGGACTATATTATGTTAGGTCGAGCGTTGGGTTCTCTGGTTTCTCTTGCTGTTCCCCAGACTGTGGAGAGGAGGACACAGACAGAAAACAGTGATCTTGAAGCACACTGTCTGTGCATGGGATAACAGCAGCGAGGAACACAGGAGGTAATGCATCCGCAGCGACATAGTCATGCCTGTAGATCTAGAGTAGTATTGCTGGACTGCTGCCTGTGAAACAGATGGTATGGAATAACAGCAGTGCTACTAACCCTGCCATTAACAACTAAGGCCAGTATTTATCTATGGTATCTGTCTGTCTATGTTTCAAATCAAATCCACTATTATCCCATGTGAGATCACAAGAGATATACTTAAGGGAAACCCACCAGGCAGCTGAACCTCATTAGCAAACATACGGTTTAATACTGTCATACTTTGTTTGTTCATAATTTATTTGTTCATAGTTGTCTAATGCTCACCTTTTTTTTGCATAAAGCGAGGGAAGAGAGAGAGAGAGTTGTGACTGGGATTGTCCTGGCTGTAGGAGAGCTAATGAATTGATATCTCTGCAACCTAGGAGTGGAAAATTATGAGCATGTCTAGTCAAATTGAATAAATTCACAAGAGTTTTTTTTTGTTTGTTCTCACTACAATGTAAAAATTATCAAAAGTTGTCTCGGGTCAATGGAGGTTAAATTGCACTTTGTGAATACAGGCAGCATTAGCCTTTGTTATAAAACCTTTAGAAAAAGAGTGATGATTGTCAAAACAGCTGGGGAAAAGGAGGAAACACTAATGACAGCGTCAGGAATAACTTGTCCATCATCTGTGTAAACAAAAACAAGCGTGTATGATTGGAACTTTGGGGAGAAGATTTTCCCTACACATGTCCATAGTTATTTTTGGTTGGTTTCAGAAGATACTTGGCAATGGCTTCTCATGTCCTGAGTTCCCATTTCTCTATTCAAGGGCTTATGTCAACAGAATAAGAGTGAATTACTGCAGACCTACAAGAAGGACCCTGAGACCTCTGTCACTTCTAATCTAGTAAAGATAAATCTGATTTGATGTCTTGGAAAAATATGAGTCCTGTAATCTAGTGAAAATGAAGAAAGAAAAAAAAGTCTGCATTTGACCTTGATAAGAAATGTGATGGGGGGGGGCATGCTTCTTTGGGAGAGTTGATTCCAGCTGCATTTTCAGTGCCTAGTTTCAGTGGTCTGCACTGGAGACCAGAGTCACAGAAGAACAGTCCCCTTGGCATATTGCTTTACACTGCTTGGTATTTATCAGTGCGGGGGATATAACATCACGGACCAAGACAGACTGACGGTCTTTAAACAGTTGGAACTAAATCTTTAAAATGAAAAAGGGACAAGGCTCCTTGCTCGCTGTGGAGCAGCAAATGTTAAACCTGGGTAGCAGTCTTTTGTCACTGATGTAGATTTATGACAAATATGTCCTCTGTTGCCTGGGGTTGTTTTTGTTTCTCCAAATCCACTGAAAGTGGTTCTTTACTCTGAAGAACATTGGCTTGGCTTGAACTGCTAAAATGCACTTTTTGAATGGCTACTTGTCAGCTGGGGCAAATTTTTGTAATTATTATGCCTGTTTCCCTGCTAATCTGGACAACCACAGTCTTTAGAGTCCTCATATACACTTTCAGTGTAAAAGTCACAAACTGTTACAGACATTCACCAGATACAAATACCAACTAGGACATCTCTTTAAAATAGACAATTGCTGAATTTCTCAGCTGAGACATCCAAGGATTTATTGTTTTTGTTCAGGTCATTTGTGTGCTGATCATGGGAGATTTTTGACTGTCAAGAAGAAAGTGTAATAGGGTTTCATGATATCAGTCTGATGACATCACTCCCTTTAGTTCTCAGGAGTGGAATATTCTCTGTTGGGGGATCAAACGTTGGGTGCAGCAGATTTGTTCTATTCTTTGTTTAGTAATTTAGGTACTGAGAGATGCAGCTATGATGACGCTTCAAATCCAGTTCATAGACAGATGCTATATAACAGCCTAAAATACAATCAACAAAATAGGAACATAGAATCTCAACTGGTTATCTGTATTTATTTTCACTGTGGCAGGAGAATACCTTTGCAAAACCATGCATACCTTTCACGTTCATAAAAAAACAATGAGGAGGACTTAAATCCCCTCTTATTTCTTCATTCTATGACACATGACATTTATAATATCCTGCTGCATATGTGATTACCTGAGATTAGGGAACGTCCTGGAAAATAAATCTTTTCCTTATACTAATTACTAAAAAAATCCAGTCTGAATTCTCTGGTATTTCCTTCAGTATTGGATGGTCTGTATCGGGTTGAACTACTTAATAAAAGGCTTAGCAAAGAGTGTTACACTGTGTGATTTCAATCAATGGCCGGGTGTTACATTTGGCAGAATATTTAATTCCACTCACCGATTTATAATGAACTGATACAGTATTGAGTTGTGGATAAGTCATTCCATATTATTTCTTGTGGATATGTCAATCGTGCCTGGTATTCCTGTGAACTAGTCTGAATGTTTTTACATAATGAAGTGGACCAGGCTGAAGTCCCAGCAGTGTTTGATGTCTTACACCCATTCCTGTTGTTTGAAGTATTCCCAGCCCCAACATTATGACCCCACTCTCTTCATCAGTCTTACCCTGCCTGCAGTCTCATATTCCTATACCTGCTAAAACAAGCCACCCTAAATTACAGCCACCAGGAAACGAGCGCTCGTTGGCGCTCTGGCTGGCGGCCAGACCATTTAACATTCTGTTCCACATCTGGACATCCCAGGCACAGCTGGACAGTGCGATGGCAAGAGCAGATGGATGAGCGCTGTGTTGAATGTGGAAGGCCTAATTACTCGACACAACGGTCTCAAATTTTCCAATTGGTGGTCATTAATCCTTTGCCATCTTCCAGGCTGTGTGTCACTTTTTGTTAATCATCCAAAAGCCTTTCGAGACGATTATTTTATGGTCATTGCAAAGCTGGCTGTGCCCCGTGAAACAGGCCCAGGGAGATGCACTGAATACATATCAATGATAGGTCATTTCAACAAGCTTCTCTTAGACAAAAACATTAGCCAAACTGAACTAGATAAGATACAGATCTGAACGTATTATGTACAACAATGTTTAGAATTATGAATAAATATTCAAAGATTATTTATTAATACCGGTACTACTTCCCTTATTTTGAAGTTATAATGAATACTCACTTATTATAGTGTTACCAATTAATTAATTAATCCACTGATATTGTGCTGTACATGTTTATTACATGCATATTTAATCATCCAATAAAAATGGAACTAGCAGCAATGATATAACAATAGTACTAAACAAAGAGAACAGCCACACTTGTATTATTGGAAAAAAAAAATCCAGCCAAGAGGATCCTGAGCAAGTCTGAATGCCACTGGTATGAGGGTTCAGCGTGAGAGTGAGTTTGTGAAAGTATTTAAATAACAAGCTTTAATCACAGTTACAAAGGCAGAATATTATCACAGAATAAAGAGCTTTCTGTTGAGTTTATATTGACTCAGGGCCGGCTGCTGATAACAGTACCACCCAGAGTGCTCTCGCTGAGCCGGAGAGAGAGGGTTTGTGGAAATGAGCAGGTAAGCATGAAGCTCTGGGCAAACTCAAGTGATTGGCAGGTACAATGAGATTCATACAACAGGTGAAACAAATGCAGATTAAAAAAAGGTGCAGTTGTTTTGTTACCAAATTCCAGCTGTGGTATCAGTAATGTATTACGCAACACGGCCAGAAGCTACTGAAACGGCTGCCTTGTAGCATTTTCTCAAGTTCTCTGAATCTGCATATGAAATAACATTCGCTCTTGCTCAGTTATGGTAACTTTTGCCATGAAGGCGTGATAATTTAAGCTTAATTTGCACTGCTGTTCATCACGCAACCCATCTTGTATGTTGTGGATTAACAGTAATATAACTCCCTTGTTGAAACACAATATAAGCCAGAGATGAAGACCGAGACCTCTGTGAAAGTGTGATATTAAATAAGACAAAACTGAAAGCTTTACTGTTGAGTAAAATAAGACTTGGAAGGAAAGACATAAATATCCTGTTCAATAAAAAAAGATAATAGTTGAAAGACAAGATTAAACCGAAACACATTAATCATAAATGTTCCCTGTGTTGTTTATTGTTTTTCACGTTGCTGAAAGGTAGGTTTATCATCATGGGAATGATAACGGGAAACTAAAGAACAATTTGATTGTTTTTATAACCATCAGTGAGAGTTAACGTTGAGGCTTGAATGACCAAAAGAGGTATTGTAGGATGTGCAGGCACTGATATGAAAGTATTACAAAACGTTATATGTGCCAAAGTTCCTTTTGATCTTTATTTTGTTATTAAAAACCAGCAGACATTTGCCCCATTTTAAATGGATTATGATGGAGGCCTGTACAGTAGATAAAAAATTCAACTAATGCAAAGTCATACAAAAAGCTGATACCTCGGTAAATGGGAATTTATGATTTATTATGTGCTTGTGATTTAACAGCTAAGAACTGCAGTGGTACAAGGCAAAAAAAAAAAAAGCTGGACAGATTCACATTACTGAATGTTTACAGTGGACTTTGTGGGAAGACGGTCGTATCCAAACAAATCTGCTTTCTGGCTTGCTCTTCTGAAATGTACTTTATTGGGAATATGAAAATATGAATTAAAGCACCTGCTGTTTTGAAATAGGATTTGAAAACATTTGATCTGTCTTCCTCCTGCCTGCAGACGACCGTCCGCGCAGGGGAGCCCCAGGGTACAGACAGACTATTGGCCTCTGCAGTGTGCTAAATGACCCTCCTGTGTTGGTTTTGTGTATGTGTGTGTGTTTTTTTTCCTTGCTTGTGGGGGAAGATTTTCATCAGGAAGTTTAGTCAACACTTTAATGCCCGCTATAAATCAGGCGCTCAGTGGATTATCGAGAGGGATCCTATGGAACAGGCTTTTGGACCTCAGCCAAGTTCCGAACAAAGTGCCTTTCTTAAAAGGGTGCCTTTCTCCCTGAGAAAACTGCTGCACTTGTTGCGCTTTATTGACGTTTGCCTTATTAGCTTTTCCTACCATTATAACTGTCGTTTAGGGTTTTGTTTTTGTTTTTGCCTGTTTCTTTTTGTTTTTTTATTTTTTTTAATTTGTTGGAAACAGTTTTTAATCAGCCTCCTGGGGTGCAGCAGTAATTGAAGTCTCTCTGGGGTCTACTGTGAGCAGAGCTACAGTGAGGAGCAAACTCGGGAAAATTCAATAAACTCATTCGCCCTTAGGGATTGTGATGATCATTTTTTTATTTTCTGAATGGAGACAAAAAATGAAAAAACATATTAAGACTCACATTTAAGTTAATCAGTCCTTTGATCTTTTTATGCTTTGTATTACTTGCTTTGGGAAATAAAAACAGTTTCTCGGATTCTGTTTAACTAGATTGTTTTTTGTTGTTGTGTTTTGTTTTTTTTACATCCAAACATAAATCGTAAGAAAGGAGTTGAAAGTGCATGTCTGGAAGCATGTTATGCAAAATAGACCTTTGCTTTTCATCTGAAAATCTGTGCATAAACAATGAGCCTCGTGGAAAGACATTTTTAAAAATCATAAGCTACAAAGCACAGGTAGCTGAATCTAGCCATCTTAATAGTAAGCTAATTTGTCCCCAGTCAACATAAAAATAAAAAAATAAAAAAAGAGAATTTCTCACAAAAGTCAAAGGTCTTTCAAGCTGCAAAGACATCGACTAAGCTGCATCTGTAGCAAGAAACGACATTAGATTTTGATACTCCAGTCCCTTTGAGGATTATGTGATTATTTTGGAGCCCACTGGGACTGAGAATTAAAGCACAAAAAAAAAGTGTTAATTGCAAAAGGGGATTCACTGCCAACTCCGCATTATGTGAATTTCCTGTCTACTGGATGGGTCACAATCCCAATCCATTTACCATGGGACAAAAGTGTGCAGGTTTGTAATGAAAAAAAGAAAACTGCTTCACACAAAAAGCATCCCTTGAAAAGAAACGTCAATACTTCTATATCGTACAATAGCCTCCAAATATATTTAGGCCTTTAATGGAGTGTAAATGATGCAGGTGTACAGTCAGTATTTTATTATATAGATAAATACAAATGTAAAGAAACTGTTTGACTGTCAATACTGTATGCATCAATAGCATATCTGCTCATAAGAAGTTGTTTGTTTCTAAATAGACAATGTTCAGATTTATTCCAGCTTTCCTGAGTCAAATATACTGCTGGTTTGGATATCTTGAAAGTTCCATTTTTGTTTCATCTAACAGTGAAAACATCATCCCAGTCAAGTTATGGAGAAGCTTTTTGTCAAATTCGAGCCTCTTTTTCAGTGTGCAAAGATCATCAGTATATTTGGCGCCAAAAAAGTGAAGCTTATGTCTTTAAAATGAACACAGAATTCCTATTCATAGCTTTTGGGCCTTGGAAAATGTCACTTTGATGAAGTACAAATGGAGATGAACTGGCTAACAGCTAATTTTGGGCAGTCATTAAGGTCAAGAGCCTATCACATCTCTTTGGTGGACTGATCTGAACCTAATGATTAAGAGGCCTATAAATGATATCCTGGAACCTCATTCTAGCTGTGTAGCTTCCCCTTTCTTTTCTTGTTGCCGTTATGCTAGGAAAATGGGTCTTTACCAATATGCATACTTCTTTAATCATTCCAGGAAGGAAATTGATCACAATTGCCTATTTAAGTAGTGTTTCCTAATTAAAATTGTAGGACTAATAATTGTCTTTCCTCTCATGTGGGTTATCGTGCTCTGACAGTGGGAGTACATCGCCAAACCATGAATCAGCTCTGCGTGTCTCCGGCTAGATAGCTGGGGACACCAAAGGCCTAAACCAGCAATATGCCCTCACTGGATTACATCATTCATAAACAAACTGGACCATCCCAAAGTCACTGAGACTGATACGCTTGTTATGAAACAATCCTGATGTCATTATTTTAAGACACTGACATTTACACGCAATCCTACTTCCTTGCAAACTCATAATTTGATGCCTTTCTAAGGAAATACAAGCATATGAGGAACAGAGATTAAGATACACAAGCAGCCATTTTTCACAGGCTATTTAAGGGTTCCCCTTGGCCTACATAATCTTTAATGACTGGGGGCTGTATTTGAACAAGAGGGTGAAAGGAGTCACACCAATGTAGGGCATTGCTGATGCACTGAACCGCAAAAGTTGACATTAATCCTAAATGTAATTTAGGCCTTCCTGTTACTAATGAAATCTAATGCTTTTAAATGGCAACACCTAATGACACTTTCTGACAGTTTTTGCATTAAGCAGCCATGGTTGTTAGGAATGATCTGAAAAGCACACAGATGGCCTGCAAATACTTGTTTTTGCTGTGAAGCAGTAGTATGAGGTTGCAATTCAGGAAACAAAGAGCTCCTTTCGGGACGACTGCTTGATTTTCACAATATGTCAACTATTTAGGATTTTTCCAATGATTGACATTTTCAGGAAAAAATCTTCTGCCTTGATCATGCTCATTGTTTTATGATTTTGATTTTATATTATTATAAAACTAGCCTTTTTTTAAAACACTCAATGTGTAACATCCAGGGGGAGACCAACAACACTTGTCTATGGTTTCAGTCAAACAGTTGACATTTCTAAACATTAACCAGTCAATGGCAATTATAAGAACAATCGAACTTGGTAATTAGTGATTGCCTAGCACTAGACCACAACACCAACCAATTTATTTTTCGTGAAAGTCTCGGCTCCGTCTGTTAAAATGAGGGGAGTAAGCTGACTATTCAGATTTCCTGTTGAAATATAGTAGCTTCTACAATTGTGGTCTGCAAATGTATGTTTATTTTATACACACATAACTCTGCCATTGAACACCCACTGTACACCATCCACAGTTGAGGTCCGACTATTTAAAATGAATTGTGGGTTCTCACAGACGTCGCTGATTTTCTCTCTGTCTCCACTGCAAAACAAGGAGCCCTTTAATTGGACAGATAACCATCTTGTCCATATTTTTTACTCTTTCTCAAAACACACATTATTGTTAATCTACTCGGCCTCTGTAAGGTCTGCCTGGATTTGGGGTTTTGGCTAAGACTCACTATGTTGTCCACATGAATTGGTGAGCATATGTGACTGGTGTTATCTTCACAATGCCAAAACTGACTACCAGACGCTGGAACATACGTGCATGTATATGTTATAGTTACTTACAGTTGTAATTGAAAATGTATTCGCTCACTTAATTTTACTTAATGATATTAATTGATTAATTATGTTTAAAACATATCTTGTGTTTTGTAAGTCGCCATGGACAAGGGTGTCTGCTAAGAAATAAATAATAATAATAATAATAATAATAATAATAATAATAATAATAATAATAATATCTTTTTAAAGTCTGTTGGACATTCATTCAACCAAGATTACAGTTGATTGAAATTAGTTAAAATAATGGCGCTGCCACTTCATTAATTTCTAAAGAGTGCCAATCTCAAAGTCATGCATAAGTAGTATTATATATGTTTTTATACTATACATTGGTATTTGTTACACGGGGTTCAACCTGTGTCTTAGCAAAAGTGTACATACAGAAATGAAGCCATCTATATTATTGTGTATCTTTGATAAACAAGTAGCTACAAACATGTTGTGTCCCCTTCCGTCTACTGATTAAAAAAAAATAATAATTAAAAAAATAAAAAAAATAAAATAAAATAATAATAATAATAATAATAATAATAATAATAATAAAACAAATAGGTGAGCCACATCCATATGTAGACTTCCTGAAGACTTCGGTTCCAGTGGATTCCTCTGACTGGCTGCCGGTGCTCTGGAGAGATCAGCCTGCAACCAGGCACAGTGTGGTTTGTGGTTAACTTCCAAGTTCCACAGTGAGCGATTACATGACCATCAGAGATACCATGTACGCAGTATATAGCCACATGGTCCTGTGCCTTTCTTCTGCTCTTTCCCTTATGCCCTCTTTTGAACAGTGACCTGGATTCTGGTGAATTTAATGACGTTTTGTTTCCCAAACTTCTCCAAGCCTAAGACACGTCAACTTAACTGTTTTGGTCTTGTTTGTAACACATCAAGCCTTTCTACACAGCCACCACATAATAAACTTTACAACAAAACATGCTTGAAAACAAGTGTTGCATGTTTAAGAACAAAAATCACAATTTAAAAAAATGAATTCTGGTGTATGCTAGGGTTGGGGTTCAGGCCCTTGTTTGGCCTTAAAATGTGACAGGTAGTCTTTTGTTGTATACAATAACATTATAGTGAAAAGTCTCTCCTTTTTGCAGTGCAGTGCAGTGTCACAGTTCAACATAAAGAACTGAGATTTGTATGCTTAAGACAAATTACTAAAATTGGTAAATACAAAAAACTGACAATGGTCATTTTAAATTAGGAATATAGATGATGGTAGGAATGGTCTAACAATTACTTTAAGTTTTTTTAGAGAGCATTATTTTGAGTCATTTAGTGAAGTTCAGTTATCAAATTAGGGTTAAGTGTTGGTCTGGGCTAGGGTTAGGGTTAAAGTCGGCAGACCTTTTCCCAGTGTAAGAGAGTGGTGTCGTGCAGCTGGGTAGTGTCACAACTGACCCAAGACTTGCAGCTTGAGATGGAGCAGGCTGGATGCCTTTGGCCAAGGGGTTATCAACAACATCAAACGGCAGCACTTTACACAGTCAATCCGCAATTCTTGTAAATCAGCATGTCAACTTAAGATATCAACTGATACAGTCAAGCCAACCCCCTCCAACCCAACTTTAAAAACACCCGTCCCAACAAAGCACTTCTGTTACGAAACAATTGTGTTGCATACCAGTCAGTAAAAACCTTACTAGACAGAATCAAACAGAATATAACATGTAACATTGCAAACAATACATAATATGAATTATAATACAAATAACTCCCAATAAGCAAATAAGTAATAAGCAGTAGGAGTCAGTTCCTATGGTCAACATCACTGTTAGAGATATTCATGCAGCATCACCTCAGCTCAACCACCTCATCAATAGCCACCAGGCCCTCCATATTGTTCCCTATCAGAGCTGATGTAATTTTAGCCACCAGAGCACTTCCGAAAATGAAGTAGCAACAAAACACGACCTTAAATTATATTGGAGTCACAGAAAGTGAAGGAGTTCTGGCTGAACTTCAGAATGAGGGGAATAACTTTGCACGTAACCATAGCAACTGAGAACGACAAAGACTGTGCAATTTATATGGTAACTATCTTTCTCTTTCTGTATTAAACTCTTTTGTCCTTTAATGACATTTAAATCTTGCAGAGACATTAAAAAAAAGTTCCTCAGGAGAAAATATGTTTTTGACAAAATGATGTTTCAAGACAGATGCTGACCATATAATAGAGAAAATAAAGGTTCTGTTAATCAGCAGATTAAGTATTACAGAGCAATTTATTTTATTTTAGTATTTTAAATATTTTAACTCTCTTGATTTTAGAATTGTCAACACTTGTACTGCACTGGAGAGATGAAGTCAAAACGCACGAGTGCTCAGACACAAGATGCTGTCATGCCATCAGCTTCTTTTCAAACTTCAAGCCCACAGCGCAAGGCATCGGACAGAAGACCAGCTGCCACTATTAACCATGAGTTCAGTCATAGTGTCACTGTATGGGGCCAGTTGAAGAAACCCCTGCCAACTTCACACCAATGCATCAGTGCCCAGTTTATTGTGTGCCAACCCTCAGAGAATCCTGGTCACAGTCTGTGAGTGAGAAAGACCTGAGTCTAATAACAACTTCAACCGAATCACCAACAGCAAAATGAATGCCAGTGTTTGATAGCAGGTTTGCTCTGCGTACAACAAAGAAGCCTCAGGCAAACAAATAGCTACCATTATATCCAGTTTTTGTAATGTAATGTACTTATGCTGATAAAACACCATGCTCAGAAAAGGAACAGAAACAGGCATTTACACTTAATATGTTTGCAATCATTTCAGCTTCAGTCTGATTACTTGCTATGGGCTGTTTCTTTTAAGTTTTCAAAAAGATTGGCTAATTGAGTGTTTCATTTTAACCAAGCTCATTTGGCTCTGGACAATCTCCGTTTTGTTTAAGGTGCTTCATCCAAGTACACAGTCAAGCAAAGTTGAAGCCATAAAAGGATCCATTGGCAGCTATTCAGATTTTACCAACCTGGAGTCTTGCCCTTTTAGTGCTACATGCAGTATCCCATAGTACTTATAACTTTGAATGGCCAACTTGCATCATATCCTTTATGTATCTTCTGAAAACGAGTACTTCTAAAAGAACAAGAAAGATACGAAATATTAAAATCTGTATGAGATGTTCCTGGCCTTATTATTATCATCATTATAATTAACAATAATAATAATAATAATAATAATAATAATAATAATAATAATAATTAAACATACACACATTGTCAATAACCACTTAAAGCACCACAGGGTCACAGTGAACCCTGGATTGGACACCAGCCTTTGTTCAATTTAGAGTAGCCAATCAATCTAAGCTGCACATCCCTGAGATTTACGAGGAAACCAGAGCACCTGGGAAAATCAGGCAGACACCCAAGTCCAGAACGGAGCCCAGAAGCTGTGAGGCTGCAGTGTTAACCACTGGGCCACCATGACACCAATAATAAAAATATTATAGAAATTCCTCATGTCAAAAAACATGCCTAAACCTCTGCTTATAATTGGTTTTACTATCCAATTATTTCCAATACATACCAAAGCAATTACATAACAAATTGCAACTTGTTTCTTTTTTCACTTAATGTTTGGATTCCTCATCTTTCTCAGACTAAATATGTCTATATCACACTTGGCATTTCTTTAAAGAAGTTGTGGCTTTGACACAACAAGTGAAAACTGTGGTTAAATTCTCAAAACAACTGGTACTGGTATTACGCAGTGCTGCAATCTGAAGCCATCTTCTATTCATTCTGGTTTAAAGGACTCACAAAAAGAAAACCCTGTTCCTGGTGTCTTTCCTATTCCTGTTTAATGATTAAAAAGGTTAAAAAAGAAAGAAACATACATGACATGAGTTTGAATAGGAAATAGAAATAAATTAATAGGACGTATAGTCATTGACAAGGTTAGAAATAATGATTTTTAATTGAAATAATAATTGTGTTCTTCAAATTTTGCTTTCGTCAAACAATCCTCCATTTGCAACAATTAAAGAATTGCAGACCTTTGGCATTCTAGTTGTCAATTTGTTGAGGTAATCTGAAGAGATTTCACCCCATGCTTCCTGAAGCACCTCCCACAATTTGGATTGGCTTGCTGGGCACTTCTTACATACCATACAGTCAAGCTGCTCCCACAACAGCTCAATAGGTTTGAGATCCGGTGACTGTACTGGCCACTCATTATAGACAGAATACCAGCCGACTGCTTCTTCCCTAAATAGTTCTTGCATAGTTTGGAGCTGTGCTTTGGGTCATTGTCCTGTTGTAGGAGGAAATTGTCTCCAATCAAACGCCGTCCACAGGGTATGGCATGGCATTGCAAAATGGAGCGATAGCCTTCCTTCTTCAAGATCCCTTTTACCCTGTACAAATCTCCCACTTTACCACTACCAAAGCACCCCCAGACCATCACATTGCCTCCACCATGCTTGACAGATGGCATCAAGCACTCCTCCAGCATCTTTTCATTTGGTCTGCATCTCACGAATGTTCTCCTTTGTGATCCGAACACCTCAAACTTAGATTTCTCTGTTCATAACACCTTTTTCCAATCTTCCTCTGTCCAGTGTCTGTGTTCTTTTGCCCGTCTTAATCTTTTCTTTTTATTGGCCAGTCTGAGACTGGTATTGGCTTTTTCTTTGCAACTCTGCCTAGAAGGCCAGCATCCCGGAGTCGCCTCTTCACTGTTGACATTGAAACTGGTGTTTTGCGGGTGCTATTTAATGAAGCTGCCAGTTGAGGACCTGTGAGTGTCTGTTTCTCAAACTAGACACTCTAATGTATTTGTCCTCTTGCTCAGTTGTGCACCGGGGCGTCCCACTCCTCTTTCTGTTCTGGTTAGAGACAGTTTGTGCTGTTCTGTGAAGGGAGTAGTACACAGCGTTGTACGAGATCTTCAGTTTCTTGGCAGTTTCTCGCATGGAATAGCCTTCATTTCTCAGAACAAGAATAGACTGATGAGTTTCAGAAGAAAGTTCTTTGTTTCTGGCCTTTTTGAGCCTGTAATCGAACCCACAATTGTTGATGCTACAGATACTCAACTAGTCTAAAGAAGGCCAGTTTTATTGCTTCTTTAATCAGCACAATAGTTTTCAGCTGTGCTAACATAATTGCAAAAGGGTTTTCGCCTTTTAAAATGATAAACTTGGATCAGCAAACACAACGTGCCATTGGAACACAGGACTGATGGTTGAAGATAATGGAACTCTGTACACCTCTGTAGATATTCCATTACAAATCAGCCGTTTCCAGCTACAATAGTCATTTACAACATTAACAGTGTCTACACTGTATTTCTGGTCAATTTGATGTTATTTTAATGGATTAAAAAAATGCTTTTCTTTCTAAAACAAGGACATTTCTAAGTGACCCCAAACTTTTGAATGGTAGTATATATATACTATACAGTGAGGGAAAAAAGTATTTGATCCCCTGCTGATTTTGTATGTTTGCCCACTGACAAAGAAATGATCAGTCTATAATTTTAATGGTAGGTGTATTTTAACAGTGAGAGACAGAATAACAACAAAAAAATCCAGAAAAATGCATTTCAAAAAAGTTATAAATTGATTTGCATGTTAATGAGGGAAATAATTATTTGATCCCCTATCAATCAGCAAGATTTCTGGCTCCCAGGTGTCTTTTATACAGGTAACGAGCTGAGATTAGGAGCACTCTCTTAAAGGGTGTGCTCCTAATCTCAGCTCGTTACCTGTATAAAAGACACCTGTCCACAGAAGCAATCAATCAATCAGATTCCAAACTCTCCACCATGGCCAAGACCAAAGAGCTGTCCAAGGATGTCAGGGACAAGATTGTAGACCTACACAAGGCTTTGATGCGGTGCAGTTGTCCTGTCCCCTTAGCAGAAAAACACCCCCAAAGCATAATGTTTCCACCTCCATGTTTGACGGTGGGGATGGTGTTCATGGGGTCATTCCTCCTCCTCCAAACACGGCGAGTTGAGTTGATGCCAAAGAGCTCAATTTTGGTCTCATCTGACCACAACACTTTCACCCAGTTCTCCTCTGAATCATTCAGATGTTGGCAAACTTCAGACGGGCCTGTACATGTGCTTTTCTTGAGCAGGGGGACCTTGCGGGTGCTGCAGGATTTCAGTCCTTCACGGCGTAGTGTGTTACCAATTGTTTTCTTGGTGACTATGATCCCAGCTGCTTTGAGATCATTAACAAGATCCTCCTGTGTAGTTCTGGGCTGATTCCTCACCGTTCTCATGATCATTGAAACTCCACGAGGTGAGATCTTGCATGGAGCCCCAGACCGAGGGAGACTGACAGTTATTTTGTGTTTCTTCCATTTGTGAATAATCGTACCAACTGTTGTCACCTTCTCACCAAGCTGCTTGGCGATGGTCTTGTAGCCCATTCCAGCCTTGTGTAGGTCTACAATCTTGTCCCTGACATCCTTGGACAGCTCTTTGGTCTTGGCCATGGTGGAGAGTTTGGAATCTGATTGATTGATTGCTCCCTTTAAGAGAGTGCTCCTAATCTCAGCTCGTTACCTGTATAAAAGACACCTGGGAGCCATAAATCTTGCTGATTGATAGGGGATCAAATAATTATTTCCCTCATTAACATGCAAATCAATTTATAACTTTTTTGAAATGCATTTTTCTGGATTTTTTTGTTGTTATTCTGTCTCTCACTGTTAAAATACACCTACCATTAAAATTATAGACTGATCATTTCTTTGTCAGTGGGCAAACGTACAAAATCAGCAGGGGATCAAATACTTTTTTTCCTCACTGTATAACTATATATATATACACTCACCTAAAGGATTATTAGGAACACCTGTTCAATTTCTCATTAATGCAATTATCTAACCAACCAATCACATGGCAGTTGCTTCAATGCATTTAGGGGTGTGGTCCTGGTCAAGACAATCTCCTGAACTCCAAACTGAATGTCTGAATGGGAAAGAAAGGTGATTTAAGCAATTTTGAGCGTGGCATGGTTGTTGGTGCCAGACGGGCCGGTCTGAGTATTTCACAATCTGCTCAGTTACTGGGATTTTCACGCACAACCATTTCTAGGGTTTACAAAGAATGGTGTGAAAAGGGAAAAACATCCAGTATGCGGCAGTCCTGTGGGCGAAAATGCCTTGTTGATGCTAGAGGTCAGAGGAGAATGGGCCGACTGATTCAAGCTGATAGAAGAGCAACTTTGACTGAAATAACCACTCGTTACAACCGAGGTATGCAGCAAAGCATTTGTGAAGCCACAACACGTACAACCTTGAGGCGGATGGGCTACAACAGCAGAAGACCCCACCGGGTACCACTCATCTCCACTACAAATAGGAAAAAGAGGCTACAATTTGCACAAGCTCACCAAAATTGGACAGTTGAAGACTGGAAAAATGTTGCCTGGTCTGATGAGTCTCGATTTCTGTTGAGACATTCAGATGGTAGAGTCAGAATTTGGCGTAAACAGAATGAGAACATGGATCCATCATGCCTTGTTACCACTGTGCAGGCTGGTGGTGGTGGTGTAATGGTGTGGGGGATGTTTTCTTGGCACACTTTAGGCCCCTTAGTGCCAATTGGGCATCGTTTAAATGCCACGGCCTACCTGAGCATTGTTTCTGACCATGTCCATCCCTTTATGACCACCATGTACCCATCCTCTGATGGCTACTTCCAGCAGGATAATGCACCATGTCACAAAGGTCGAATCATTTCAAATTGGTTTCTTGAACATGACAATGAGTTCACTGTACTAAACTGGCCCCCACAGTCACCAGATCTCAACCCAATAGAGCATCTTTGGGATGTGGTGGAATGGGAGCTTCATGCCCTGGATGTGCATCCCACAAATCTCCATCAACTGCAAGATGCAATCCTATCAATATGGGCCAACATTTCTAAAGAATGCTTTCAGCACCTTGTTGAATCAATGGCACGTAGAATTAAGGCAGTTCTGAAGGCGAAAGGGGGTCAAACACAGTATTAGTATGGTGTTCCTAATAATCCTTTAGGTGAGTGTATATATATAATGTTAATGCACAGTTAAAAAAAACTAAAATCTTATTTTCAGATGAATAAAAGCAAATTCTGTATTAAGAGGCTGGTGTTTAGTTTCTGCACAAACATTATTATGTATTTGTCCAATATTATTATTTTAACTGAATAATTAATCTGCAAGTAATTAAAAATATATATATATTATGAAACTTTCTTTTTTGCCTACAGTTTATATTACATGACCAATGGTAAAGACATTTACACAAAAAAACTTATTGTAAAAGTCCACGTTTTCTTTGGCTGCTGTACCAAAACCCAAATGACTCTTTGGTCTGTGATAAAACAGTTTTTTTCCTTGTCATTTGAAAGAGAATGAAATTGCATTTTTAAAGCATTTTTCCCATAATGTCATGGTGAGAGCAAGGTTTTATTGCTGGACAAAAGTAATATTCAACTAACTGATCCAGGTCTGCGATTACGGGAAATAATTATGGAATTTAAACTAACATAACTGCAGTTCCAAATCAGCTGTGTAAAGTACAAGTGCAATCCATTTAGGGCCAAAACAATAAATCCTTTAGCCAACTAGAAATCTCAGTCAGTGATGAAGTACTTATTGGGACACTGTATCTAAAGGAGCATGGTGAAGCAACATCTGCTGTTAGTGTCCAAGTGCATTTCTTTCATGTTCAATAAACACGCTACACTGAAAAACAATTCTGAACCTTACAGCTGCAGCCAACAGACCAGGAATGTGAAAGTACAGTGGAATGAGGAGGAAGGAAAATAAAACATCAAACTCAGACATGAAGTTGGGCAGAACGAAGCTTAAAGCCATCTCATATGTATTAAAATACCTGTTTCTCTCTGCACTGCAAATCAAACTTTCCCAAACAATTTAATAAAGAAGTAGTGCTTTTAAATGTTATCATGCACCTCCTCATGCAGAGCACAACCAATAAAAGTAATCACTCATGCTAACTTTTTTCTCGAGTTACGGGAGAGAGCACGTGGCTGAGATTTTATGTCACTATAGATGAGCACTGCAGAAAACAGGTCAGTAGGGAGAGGCAGTCAGAGCCAGAGAATTTCATCACAGCCAAACATGTCAGGGAGGTTGATCCAGAGCGGGCCTGAAAGCCCAAGTATTTTGGCAGCGGCGAGGGTGAGGATCAGAGAAGGGAATGCATTTCCACACTCGTCCCCCTCAGCATGCTCTTTTTTTTTTTTTTTGCCTTCCCAGCATCTACAGCTGTTTCTCTGTAACAGTCGGCTCTGTTTTACAGGAGACATGATGACTTCATGTTACCGGCTCACTCTTACAGACACGTCTGGGTCAGACACGGCGGTGTCTCCGAGTAGCAGGGAGAGGGCTTTAGACAAGAAGACGCACTGACGAGCTCCTGCACTGAACCGCTCCGTGACCAAAACAAGATGTTCCTCTGTATGGGATACGCACAGACGTGTACACCATTCATGCTCTTTAAGCCTAGCCTGACGATGCACATTGCCGAAAACCTTAGACAGCGTAATCTCAGCATTCCTCCTAGGACCTGGCATTTACATTTCTGCCGCTCCTCCTTCCTTGCCCAGCTGTGAGGATGTCTGCTCTTCCTCCCTGCAGTTTCTTCTGTCTCCACACTATATTTTAGTTTCGCTAATCAATGATCTCTCTGTGGCACATCCCCTTCCAAACGGTGTAGCCTTCGATGCAGCTCCATTTCTACCTAAACCAGGAACACTCTCTGATTTCACCAAAGGATGTTTAACTTTTAAAAATCAGTCATTGCCTCCAGATTCCAAATCCCTTGAATTTTATACGACCCATTTCCACGATAACATCCAGTCATCCTCAGGGAATTAAATGCCAAGTTGAGGACTAATGCCAGAGAAAAGAAACTGATTTAGATAACCAGTGTGTGCCAGGTGGATTCCTCTGGAGGTCCTACGTGAGACACGGCCATATCCCTGGATGGGGCAGTGACTGTGGGTAGAGGGAGTCAACTTATTTTCCAGTACATCCCATGCCAGGTGGTGCTCAGCAGCTCATTAAGATAGATAGTGGGCGAGAGAGAGCAGAGGCACCGTGGGAGAATGCAATGTGATCCTGAGAGCTGTAATCCAATGCAGGGAAAGGAGTGGGAACAAGTGCCAGCGACCCCAAGACCAATCAGCAGAGGACACCGTGAGTGGGAGCACAGGTGACATTTAACCAAGAAGAGTAGAGTGCATTTTCTCCATCAGCACTTTCTAACATGCTTTTCACTCCTTACATTGGTCTTTATAAGGATAAAGCCCCTGCAGTCCTCCAGGGACACAGTCCAGTGGGCGTTTGAAATGATTAAATGCTTTCGACCTGGGAAGTGTAATTGGTTAAATTATGTGAATAATTAGATCAATTACCTAATTATGCTCAGGTGGAAGGAAAACCAGAAGATCCTGTGACCCTGTCAAAGCCCAAGCTGAGGAACATGGCATTAGAACATTGCTACAGGGTTGGGGTGGCACGAGGACAAGATAACTTTTACATGTACCCATCTACCATGTCAGATTGAGAGCACAAGCCAGCACATTGATCTGATATCAGAGACAAGGAGAAGAATCCAGGACTCAATGAGATAAGTCTTTGTTTTCTGCTAACTGCAGTCAGGATTGGAATTGTAACAGCCAGAGTGCATGGCCGTGGTTGACAAGGCATAATGTTTAGTTTTTCCTCCTTTTCGAAAGGACTGCTTTCACCCCCTTCAGCCACTGGTGACCCAGAAATTTACAACCCAGCAGTTACCACCCACAGCAAACACTACCTCAATCTGAGGGTCAAACAAACAAAAACGAATAAACAGAATCGGTCAAAAATATATCATTACATTTGCCTGTACAAAATGAAAAACCTGTATGTGTTCCTTCTTTTATGATGTGTCTTCCGTTATAAACATACCCTTAAAATATTCAAACATTCAATAAGATATATTTTAAAGTCTGTTAAATAATAATCTACACATCTCAGTCATCTGAACTGAACTGTAAATATTCCCAAAATATAAAAGTGAAAAACTATTACTTAGTTTTATATTACTCAAGCTGAAATCCTACCACCAGTAATCAAACAACCAAATTGACTACTTGGGCATCAGAAGCCTTCACATTTCCCACAACAGCTCCATCCAAAAAAAGTGCTCCAAGAGTGCTGTGCCTGTAGTAACAAGTAAAAAATATCCACTTGACAAACAAAACAAACAGCAAAAATGTCATTTTCTAGCATATTTTTGGTTTTAAATGTACCATTGTCCTCCTTTTCTTTAAACAAAGTGTTTGGAGCTGAGAGTTAAATTTTCTCTTGTTCTTTTGTGAAAATCCTTCCCCCCCCTCCCTGTTCCAATTAGTGAATATCTCTGATCCGTTCAGTGGTGTGGAAAGTTTAATCTTCGAATTTTTTTCCCCCTCTAAGGACAATTTAACTTACTTTCTTCTGAGAATCTGGCATGTAATTGTTGTAATTGGAAAACACTAACCTTTGCAGAAAAAAGGGGTTTTTAAATAAAAGATTTGCATTCCTTCAACAGCTTAAAAATACCCACAAGGATGTATTTTGATGTATTTTTCAAATGTCTTTTTTAAAACACATTTCAGAGCCAAGTTTAAAGTTAGGGAACATCCTTGATCACATCATCTGGTAATGTTTACACACTTTAAAATCTAATTGTTTTAACATTAGGCATAACACAATTAGTTGGTAATTTGTGTTAAAGCTTAGCCTATTATTACTTCCTTTTATCAGAAAATCTGTGGTCCAAGTTCAAGGTGTATAGGCATTATGGGAAAGCAAAATTAGGTGCAGTGTTACAACTATAATGATGACTGCGATGACGTGAACTGACATATCTTGAGAGAATAGGGACAAATCCGGGATTAAATTATCCATATTGCAAGTGGATAGTTTTGGCTAGTCACCAAAAGTGGCATTACTTAGGAAAAGGGAGGTATCAGCGAGCACAGCAGCAGGGGAAGACTAATATTATATGTCTACAACAGATTGTCTAGTGGCTCCATAACAAATGCAGAGGAACTCTTAAATGGATCTAATTATTTATTTATTTTTCAACATTAGCTCTCCTTTTTAAACAGAGCCGCTGACTGTTGTAAGACGTATATGTATAGGGATAAAAATGAAATGAGATCCCATTCCTGGAGTCAACAGGCTAGTTGCTATGTTACAGGGGAGGTCAGTGTTATTGTGTGAGGGGAATGGGTTTCAGTCCATTTATCAAGTGCCGCTAACCTGCCAAATTCACAAAGCACGATAGATCTTTCACTAGCTGCATTTCCCTCAGTTTTTCTTTTCCTGTGCTCAAATATTGTCCTTATTTGTGTGGTCTTGTTCCAGCTACATATACTTTAACTCCCCCTCCCAATAAAAAATATAATAATAATTTGCAAAAACGAACAGCATGCAGATGAAAATATTGTCCTTTAAAAGAAACAATAGATAACATCTAATCCTGGCAATCTTGTGTGGAGGTGTGAAGTGATAGCTGGTCTGCATATCTGTGGGTTCATTGAAAAACAGTTTTTTCCTCCCACAATCTTACTATTTGTTACCTGTCCATTTTTCAGCTCAACTCCCTGAAAGCGTGCCTTAAAATCTTTCTCTTGCTCTTTCACTTGTGCCTACACCACCATTACTCTGCAGTGAGTTGATCACCAGGGTGTTTTATGGGAAGGGTCTGATAGTGGTGGGTGATTTATACTGTAGAGCAGAAGCCTAGTTAATACATAAAGAATTTAAAGAGGATGAGGGAGAGGGGCAGAAGAGAATACAAAAATAATCAACATTTTTGTTTTTGTTTCTCTAAAAGGAATGCAACAAGACACAGCAACTTTTAAAAAAGCTACAGGGTTAAGCTGTTTTTCTAGAAGTGTCCTCTCAGCACTGCACCAAACTAAGTTGTCTTCAAAAGGTGGGGAACAGAAGGGGTCTATTAAGATAAGAACTGATTTATTATTTTAATATTTGCGGCTCCCAGACGGTCATTAAGAGTTATGGGTCATTAACACAATTACCTTTTTTTCTTCGTTGGGAGGGATGGAGGGGCCCTCAAATTTTTCATTCAACAGTTAGTAGTACACTGCTAGGAAGAAAAATAAATGCCACAGTCAAGATCTATTGGCTTTACTTTTCTATGCAACGTGACATAAACGACCTCTCTCTAAATCCAATAAACCAACGATACATAACGCAAAGTGAGGATTGGAAGATGATTTATGATCTGCTAATCATCTCCCCATGATACAAGATCAAGTCCGTTTTTTCCTTTCTTCCTGAGAATGCAAAGGAATTTCCCCAAATTCTTAACTTTTCGACAACAAAGCCAAACCTGACAGATAAGCGACAGGAAGTTCGATAGACTGAATCTGGGATCAAAAGCACCTCTCTCCATCACCGCTTCAGAAGGAGTCTATTCCAGTGAATTCCCAGAACATGTCAGTGGATTTCCATTTCCCTGACACACAGCAACAGGATGTGAAGCACGCACACAGGTACCTGTATTGCTTCCATACATGAATGACCCCTGTGTGACAGCTCGCCCCCCCAACCCCTTTTGCATGAACATTAAACACAACCTCATGGCCTGGAAATATACATTTAGTAAAACTTGCTGCCAAAATGCTAAATTAGAAACATTATCTCCTAGAGCTCCCTTATGAGAGTATAATTTACAGCAGGAAAACATCCAAAGCTTATAGGCAGGATACAGGAATTGCTACTATTGGTTGATTTTGATGGAGATTACCTAAGGGGCCGTGTACAACTGTCCAAGCGCTGGTCGGCCAGGGTATACTCTGGAGGGTGTGTGTATGTTGTCTTCATCTCTCCAGTGTTGAGTGTTGCAAAGCCAAAACTAGGGGAAATGTGTGTCTAATTATTGGTGATTCCAATAATAATAAGAAATAACATAAAAATGTATGTGAAAAAGAATATTGTTATGTCCGTACTGAATACTTCCTAACTCCCATGTGATTGAAAATATCAGAAGTCACTGCGGTCCAGCACAAAATCTGAAATTCTGACCCATTATTGTCATTGGGACATTGGACAAAAACACCAATTCAATGAAAGCATTGATCCAGACTGAATATTTATTTCTGTTTTCTTCCCCAAAACCAGATTACATCAGTGAAAAGTGAGCCCTTTTTGAAAATTGCTGCAATTTCTATGTTTTAGCAGAGACCATGAGCAGAGCAGGGTGAGGAAAGCATTTTATGTACACCTGATGATAATCTGGCAATTGTAAACAGCACTAATTAATGAAGAAAGGAAAACGATCATTTTAAAAGTGCTGCATCAACTTGCATTTACTTAGCTTGTTTTTTCTTCAATTGTTATTGCCTCTATTCACTTGGCATAATATTTGTTCTGGTCTTAGATTACAATCTTTTCAAATGACAGAATGTGGGCTAGGTAGTCTCACTGCACTACACAAGATTTCTATTGTTGTTATAATTTGATCAACTCCGCACAGTAAAACTGTAAACAGAAGACAAATTCCAAGGAGGGTTCAATGAAATCTGTGACAAATCAGTGTTCTTTGCATCCATATTAAATCGCAGCAGAACAACCTTTGTCGGTATTCAGTGATCTGTACATCAAGAGTTTAAGTTTGTCTGACAAATCCCCTATTCTACCCCCTCAAATACCTCTGCACAGACTACCATCCCACTCCACAATGTGGAAAACCCCTATCTTTTACACCAGGATACAAATCTAATGGCAAGCCATTTCTAAACTGTGTGTGACTGTGCGAAAAGATTGAGATTCCGATAAGCAAAACAATACTGCAAAATTAATAAACAGCGCCGTCCACACAGATTCTGATTATTTATTTATGCTGTGACTGCGTTTGATCTTGTTTTACTATAGTGGGACTTTGGCTGCACATCGAAGCTTCTTTTTGAAAGATGAATGAAGCACCTTTAGTTGAAGAAAAGAAAACCTGACATTTTGAAGTTCAGAGAACCATGTTAAAAAGTGGCCAGGTTCCATTTTATTACGTATGGTAAGACCTGCAGATGGCAGTCCCTTTTAAGAATTGACACTGCTGCCCTTGTCAACTATGCCTTCAACAACGCCATTGAAAATCTTGGCTGAGGAAACTGGAAGAATATATGAAATATGCCACCTGGAGAATTCTTCAGAGAATATCAAGATATAGGCAGTTCTGTCAGACCTGGGGATGACATGAAAAGAATTCAAAGAACCATGCTATTTTTTTTTCAACTATATAAAAACAGAAACATGGTGCTTGAATTCACTGATAACAACCATTTATTTTAAAAATATATGCCGGGCAAATTATCCACATTGATTTGATCTTGATCAATGACGATGTTTAATGATAAGACATTTCTCTTTGTACGTTTAATTAAAAAAAGTTATTTTGGGGGAATTTGTGAGCAATTTTGTCATGTCATGGAGCACTCAGGAGTTTGTATCCCCGAATCACAGGCTCTGAAATGTTATGATTATTTCAAAAATACAAGAAAATGGAAACGACAAAAAAAAAAAGAAAATAACACAAAGCCTGTCAGCAGTACAGCTCTTGCAAAGATTTCTCCTCCATTTCCGCAGCCATAAGCAATAGTTGACCCACGCAGACGAAGGCTGTCATCCTTGCATTTCCAATTCAATTACTGCTCACTGTCAGAAGCTTCTGCTAATGCAGACCACAGAGACAGCTGCTGTGAGCCCAGTGCTGTCATGCAACGCTGGCGCAAAATGGCTATTACTGCTAATTGGGCTGGGCATTTCCAAGAGTTTGGGCAAATGAGAGCTAGGGGGCAGGGCCTTAACAGAAGTTAAGTCATGCATAGCGGTTGGTGTGACGAAAATATCCCCTAAAGGAAGACGAAAGGCTCCGACGCTTTCTATGATATAAACAAGAAGACCCCTTGCTGTATGATAATTCCCCACAGACGTAACCACTGCGTATGTAATGAGAGGCTCCTAATCAAAGCCTCTAGTAGCTCTTTGAATGGCACAGCTTGCAGGCGAGAGGCAGATTCATTTATAGCACAGGCTTCTCCCCTTCTGACTCAAACCACGTCTTTGTGTAATTGCAGGTTGATAGAGCCCCCAAGGAAGTGTAGACCCAAGTGGATGATTACGGCACTGGGCAAACATCATTATCTCACAGGGCTGGTTCCAGCAGCTTGTTCCTGTGATTGCTCTCTGATGCTAAAGTTTTCGGGGAGCTCCCTGTGTGAGCTGCACGTTAATCAGAGACAGCCAGGGTGCAGTCAGTGGCCTGAAAGTTTGGTTGGGGAGGGATCGTTGCACTTGTTTGTTATTTCTGAAAGTCCGCAGACTAAACTACCAATTCGGTTTCTCTCCAGAGCAGCCTGCCATACAGGCATGGTGAGTTACCCCTCATTTGGGGAATCATTCGTAATGTGAAGCTTATACATGTGTGCAGACATCACTGTCAGAAAAGGTAACATAAGCAGACATAAAACAAGGACAAATCTGGCCATTGCCCCCAACTCACTTCTCTTGATAATTCAAAATAAATAAGCAATAAAGATAGAAAAACAGCCCAAGGTACTCAAGTTTAGAAGGACTTGATGAGAAGAATCGGATTCTGAAGGGTCTTTGTGTGGCCATAAAGAAGAGTAAAAACTAGATATGAGAGGACTGTACAAAACATACATTACTGCTCTATCTAACCTGGGCTGGGAGAGTGCATATTTTTCAGTAAAAACACAGCGAGGATAATAAGGTCACAGTTGGTGATAAGCTTAATCTGCTTCTCTCTGATTCTTGACGTTTGTGATATGAAGAACATGAGGAACAGGGTCTGGAGTTTAACACTTCTTGAGTTCTGTGGCAAGGAGAGTGCTCTGGCTCTCACTTGTACCCTTCATAAAATATAACCGACATAATGAAAGGTGATAAAATGAAGATTGCATGAGTCCCTCTCATTTAGATGTTTTTTGTGCAACCCTTAAAACCGCATGTAAGTGCATATAACTCTGAAGACTTCACGTGAGAAACAAAATATAAATATCACCTGTTCAAGAGTATGTCAAACCAACAATCTAACCATTGTATAATTTATGTCATGTTTTGTTTAATGATTAAAGAATGGACTGCTAAAAAACATCCTTTCTATTAACAATTAACGATGGGATTGCCATCTTTTCCTTTGGCATGGGATTTGGTACAACATAAAAAAAAACTGGAAGCAAGCCTGATATGGGCAAAAGACAAATAATACATGATACAAAAATAAAAAAGCAGGGGGAAGCTCAAGCCTTTGTTAGAGATATGTACGTGAAAAATAAACACCTGTCAAATTATTTCCAACAATGGACCATGACCTACATCGGGGGAAAGAAACAACAAAAAAAGCCTAGTTTCCTCAGCTACATTTTGACTTCAGCTGTCTAATGGGGAGCTTTTGTCAAACTATTAATATAACACCAATTCAGGAAGAATTCATTTCAGGGAGACAATCAGATCTCGTGTAGTGGTCATTGGTGGAGTGATGGGTTATGTGACTGCCCAAAGGAAGCCTTTCTCAAATTCTTTCATCAGCCCATTTCCTGTAAACATCCAAGTGCTTCCTGTGCAGGGGCAGCTGTCGAGGCATGTGCCCACTACTCATATCCTGTGTGATGTAGACGTGATCCTCAATGGTGTCCAACCTAGCTTTCGGTAGCATTTCTGAAGTCATCCTTGACCTTGGCATCCTTGTCCTGCTGTTTTAATGGTTAATTCCATCAACAGAAGCGGATATCTATCTGAATGGTGCAAGTGAAAAACTTATAAAACAATTCAATCAAAGACAGGGAATGTTGGGGTAAATTATATATTCAGGGTCTTTCCCAAAAGACACTCATTTTAATTGTACACACCAAACACAATGATGTAGGTAATTTATTTCAGTAGATATATACAATTAAAATTGAAGTGTCTTTTTGGAAAGACCCTGTGTGTATTTATTATATATAGTGTATATAGTATATTTACTGTTCATTATCCATAGGAATGAATGATAGAAGATTCTAAGACTATAATTTAAATAATTGTAAAAAAAAACAAAACACACACATTTTGCTAATTTCTGCAAAGCTCTTCTGCACATTTCCTGAATGACATAAAGGAACGCACGCAGATATTTGTGAATTGCATCAAAGTAACCTCAAGGTTAATTGATAACTGCGCATGCAGTCAGTGCCTAAAGTGGACAAACAGATGGTAAGGTGTTCCTGTTGTTCATTTTCAAGTGGGTGGCACGTCCATTTCAGCGTCCAGACACTTAACCACCACAAACAATGCCTTCCTTGACAGGTAGAAACAATGGTGGCACATTCCAACTACACTTTAGTTCAGCATGACATGACTTCTTGTAACAATGCGTTGAGCAGAAGTGATGTGTATGCTTTTTGAAGGGGCGCTATGGGGTTGTGACTGGGGGTGACCCATTCTTCATGCATTGCTCCTTCCATTGGTCAATGCACAGGGGAAATCTCTGAGAACAGGAAATAAATTACATGTTTTTTTTCTCAGGGTGGGGCATCTTTTAGGTGTTTTACCTTTTAATTATGAACTGTTTTTTTTCCATTCATCCCTATAGAAAACAACTGAAAATCCACAGTGAATTCCACATTTTACATCACAAGCACAATTAATCTTTTTCAATAATGTCTTCTTAATTAGTGTTTCTGCATATCCCTGAGGATTATTTTCTTTGACTTTTCTTTTGTGGTCTTGTTTGTGAGTGTGTGGGTGTAGATTCAACTTCCCATGCTTAAGACTCTTTTAAATTGTGATGAACTCAAACTAACATGCATAAAATAACATTTTCTTCTCCTCCCAAAAGCATTTCAAACAAACTGCTTTTAATCTAACCTGTTAACCCATTTTATTTGGTCGAAGAGTTCACCTTGCCATGAATGCCTGTTTACTAAGCTCAGGGTAAATGCATGACCAGGGAATACACTGTATTTATAGTTGTTTTTAAATGGGTTATAAATTAGATTGTTAAAGTTCACTGATACAATAAGTTAAAGTTTTATTATTAGTACCAGACCTGTAAAACAGTTTCAAAAATGTCCTTTTTTTTGGTTAGGCAAAGTGTCCGTTTTCATACTTCCTGGTGCTGACAATGTTCTTATGCAATTGGTTTTATGTAAAACAGAACAAAGAAATACTGAGGGGGAAGTGGGGAGGAAAATTAAGCTATATCAACATCATGTCTGTGTAAGCTATGCATTTACTGAGCCGTGGCTCCTAATATTTGCATTCAATTGTGTGGAAATTATTGTTCAATGTCCTGTGATTATCACAATTTATATGTCTTGTGCATAAAGTATCCTATCGAATAGGCTGCCTCATGTAACACATTGACTATGGCACAGTTTGCAAGTGAAGGGGTGGGGTAAGAGGGATATTTACAATAACTCGACAGATTTAATTTCTTGCCATTGTTAATGTTGTTTAAATTTACAAGGATAGTGCCAATAGTGTTTCACAATTTACAGCTGAAAAGTTAGGAACCTGAGGTGCAAATTCTATGGCTTGTACTAAATCATTATTTGGTCCGGAAACCGATAAGAAAGTGTTGCAATTCTAGTCTTGCCCGAGATTCATTTCAGTATTACCAAATCAAATACTACACAACGTGTGCACATTTGCAAACTATTTTCTGAAAACATCTCTAAAGGTTTAAATGTGAAAAATGTCAGTGTAGGTAGAGAATTTGCCCTTTTTGTGCTCCTCAAATTTAGTAACATTATTTGGAGAGAATAAAAGGGAGGAGATTTTTCTTGAGAGAAAGGAAAACATAAATCATCTTTATATATACAGCTCTGGAAAAAATTAAGAGACCACTGCAAAATTATCAGTTTCCCTGGTTTTACTATTTACAGGTATGCGTTTGGGTAAAATGAACATTTTTGTTTTATTCTATAAACTACTGACAACATTTCTGCCAAATTCCAAATACAAATATGAATGGAATGGAGTGGCTGCCATACATGTAGAGATGCTGATTTAAGACACATTGCAGTGGTCTCTTAATTCTTTCCAGACCTGTATATTTATGATTTTAAATATTACTTAAAGAGAGAGAGAGAGAGAGAGAGAGAAAACAACAACAACAACAACAACAACAACAACAAATCTCAGATTCAGTAGTGTGATTCTGGACCATATGGGTTTCAAGTAAGTCTGCAGTTAAAAAATAAAAATAAAAATAAATCAATGCCTGATTATTCTTTTATAATTTGCTCTGAGTTTTCACAGGAGGGAGGTTAACTAATTTTAAATTATTTATTTTATGCATTTCAGAAAAAACAAGACAAGGAGGAACAGACAGAAATGGGGCAGAGACTGGTTGCAGAAACTTGTTGTATACAACTGGGACACAAACCTTTCTTTCCTCCCTCTCAATGCCCCCCACACTCCCTCATTCCTCTTTTCTCTGTATGCAATTGCATTAATTTCTGGATACTATTGGACGTTTTCAGCAATTAACTGAAAGAGTATCTTTTTAAGATGACTGTCTGTTTGGTTATTATAATAACTATGAACACCACACTCTCACTCTCTCTCTCTCTCCCTCCCTCCCTCTCTCTCTGTCTGTGTCCTCTGTGGGAGGGTCGAGGGTGTGTGTGTGTGTGTGTGTGTGGGGAGGCCCCTTTTCCGTGACCCAGAGAGTCAATGATACATAAGCCACATGACCGACTCAGGCTTCTTATCCAAAGCAAACAGCTCAGATACAAAAACCTGCTACAGGCTGCCTCTCAGCACATTCACAGCTCTGCTGAACTTGGCACCGGCTGACTTCTCCGAGAGAAACACACCTCCTTGGGAGAGCTCAGATAAAGACGTGCCTTCAGTCTCGGAGAGGCGCTGTCACACTTGCATACAGATATATAAATATATTATGTATATATAGATACAGATACACACACGCTTATACACAAACAGAAAGAGACACACACACACACACACACACACACACACATATACACGCACAGTCTCCCCTCAGGAGCAAACACTCCCTCTCCCTCTCCCTTTCTCTCTCCCTCGCTCGCTCTCTCTCGCTCTCTCTCTCTCTCTCTCTCTCATACACACACCACTATATTAGCTACTGACTAACGGAGTGCCAGAGGGGAGTGCAGAAATGAATGTGAAGATCCTGACGCTGGTGATTGTGCTGTTGGTGTCTCTGCTGTGCTCTGCTAGTGCTGGTAAGTCAGGGAGAGCTGGCTGTTGCGTCCAGACTCCCTACGATGCCTTCTTCTTTTCCTAGAACAGAACAGGTCCAGCCAGGCTTCTGTAGTTACACAGCCACTTAGCCTTCAGGTTTTCTAACCATAAGAGGATCGGCACCTGGTCATATACTGTGCTGCAGTGCAGTGGTTTTCTTGTTTGTTTTTTGTTAGATTTTTTCCCCAACTTTAATGGCTATTGATTGCTTAGTTGTATAACTTGCTGTAGAGATAAAATGCACCTATTTGGCTCGAAAGGTTTATGGTCTGTTTGGGGAATATTCAGCTTTTTGTTGTTGGTGTTTTTTTTTTTTTTGCATTTAATTGATATTTATAAATATTAAACATTTTATACATTTAAAATTACTACTTACAATGATTGACAGCTTATACATCTATGCATGTGTGTACATTATATATATATATATATATTTATATATATAGTACATAGTACTTCTATAGCACATTATATATATCATATATAATGGGTGTGTACATATTTATTTGTAAATATCAATGCACCTCTATGTCTCTCTGTGTATACCTATAGCCATTTTCTAAAATCACCCTCAGTTATTCTATTGTTATTCTCATGTGATAGAAGTCTGTACTGGGAAAAATGCTTTTATTTTCACACATGTACAGGACAATGATTGTTTTAAACATAAAAGTAGAAGCTGGATTTTAAACAATGGTGAATACAATTGCATTACTTTGACACCCAGAAAACCATAGTAAAGTCACTGCAGATCAGAGGGATTCGAATTGCTGCTAGCACTGGCTCACATAACACAAAATAGATATTTACCATCATAAAACTGCATTCAGTGGCAGTTAGACAGCATTTCAAGGACACTCATATGGTTTGCATGAATAATTGTTCTAATTTGTTAAATCACAGTAGCCCTGTAAGATGGTGCATAAGAAACCTGGTATTTGAGCAATAATCAACCTTTTAAATGCACATTAACAGTGTACTGTACAACTGAGCTGGGAAGACTGTAAATTTGCAAATGAATGCAAATACTGACACCCTAATATCAATGGGCACTTGGTGGCATGTGTTCCATCCTTTGCTCGTTTGCATTTCAAGTATTACACTAGAATGTATTTTTCACATGCAAACTTGCATTCATTGTACCCTTGCAATTCCACCGCTGTTTTTACAAGACTCCGTGGGAAATGATTACCCTGCATTTAGGTGTCATTTTACATGCCTCGGGGAGCAAATGTTTAGCATCGAGCATCCGTCGTGTGTGATTCATTGTCTCAGATGGCTTGCACGAGAAGCGCTGTCGAATGCAATCCAGGAATAGGCAGCTCGCTTCAGGTCAAGCTTCTTTGCGTTTGTGCCATTGCATGTCCCCGGGAACATTAACTCTGTTGACAGAGCTCTCGGTGTCAGTGCAGCTTGCATCTGCCCGTACTAAACGGCATCTGATGTCTGCTGTCGAGGGAAGGTGTTAGGAGAGGCTCGCTGTGTAGGCAATGAGTGTGAAGCCTTTCATCTTTAGATCAATGCTCCTAGTTCATTCTTGATTTGCTACAAATGTCAAGTTATTCCAGTCATTTGCATGTCAGGCTGCAGAATGTGTTTGTGTCAAGTGCTTTTTTTCTTTGGGTGAGGCAGAGAGAGGTAACTGAACTGATAATGCAACAGGCAAGATCAGCCCGATTCGGCTTGGTTAGGTCAGAAAAGGCATTTTAGTGATACATGAAGCAGTATGTAGCATGGGGTCTAGAAAATCATACCATACAGGGGGCTGTGTGACATTTATAGAGTCTCACCATTGTTGTTTAATGGATCTCTATTGCAGAATAACACTGCTATAAATGGAAAGGTGAATTAAGCCCTGCACAGTGACTGCACAACTAGCAGAATGCATGGGTATTTACAATGCATTTTCCTATAGAGAGAGTTGGGCTCACCTCAAAGGCCAGACTAAGACAGTCCAAGCCACTCTACCTGTCCTTAAAAGATGGATCTTGGTGCTGTCACTGTGTACCCTTCATGATCTCAGGAACATTACATAAATCTCTTTAATTCACTGGTGTGCATAAAGAGGATCACTAAAATGAAAACAAAGAAAGCTCTTGAAATGTCTAGTTTTAGACGCATGGATGACATTCTATCTTGCAGCCCTGATCGAACAGGTGAGCTTTCTAAAGCGAGGCTCCATTCTGATCCTGGCCACAGTCTGTGAAAAGCCTATGCGTGCAAAAGTCCACTTTCATGCAATCTGTCAGCTTTACTATTATGCTGTATTAAACTTTGATGTATTGTTGAGTAGGGTCTCGCGCCAGCATAGATGTTTCAGACATGCAGCCGTACGTTCTGGGTCACAGAGAGCCACAGAGAGGCCGGGACAATAAATACGGGGCTCATTAAGAAAGCTGCAGGCGCACAATGTTTCCTTTCAAAGCGAGCGGGGATATTTTGTGAATCCACATCAATGGAGCTATACTAACAGTAGAAAGGAAGCATTAAATCATAATTCCCGTTCACAGGGTGTACTTGCTTAATGTGAAAGAGGTGTTTGCTTCTACAAATGTGATTATAGGGGTCATAAAGAGGAAAAAAAACATTCAAACTTTTCCAGATGTCTTGCAATAACATCTTGGTGAGCAAATACAGCACTGATGGACTGTGGTTGTTCTTAGAGGATGAGATGGAATCAGTCGGTGGATCTTTTGAGTCACGCTGCTTGTTGGCAGACAGCAGCTGAGTCTCTCCAACAAGGTCAGAGGTTCAAATCTATTTTATGAATAACCTGGATTTCCTCCATCCAGCGCAGACAGGGAATAAGGGAGCAGCAGCAATTAAAGGCCAGGCAACAGCAGTAGAGAGCACAGCCAGTGAGCAGCCGGGTTAGAAAAATGGGAGAATGAAGGGGAAGTTTAGTATACTTCATCAAGATCCAATTTACAGCAGTACACGCCTGCCAGCACCTTACTCCTGTGTGGCAAGCTGGATGCATCTGTTTTATCTTAATGGGAATAGCATCCTATATTAACAGTGATGGAAAGCATAGTGAGGGAGATTGAGTGTCCCTGCAGTAAAATACCCCACCCCACCAACCATGTGCTCCCTAGCTGATTGGTCCACAGTAATTTGGCATATTTAGAGATGTAACGGACTCCCAATGATGAGCAGCTTCATTCATTTCAGTGTTTAAAAAACTGCAGGTCCTTTTAAATCAGTGTATAAGATTAGCCATGCTTACCAGACTCCTGCTTCTGTTAAATAACTATTATTGTCCTTAAAGTTACTATTAAAATACTGATAAACGTTAAAAACCTTGCAACCTTGATTAAGCTGCTATCCATGCCTGCTTTTTGTGTTCACATGGGCACAAGCAGAAGAGATGTCTATGCATAGCTGCCTAGTGCCTGTGACAATAAGCAATTTGCTGCAGCTATTTGACCACATGACCTACCGTAGTAGGCACCGTGCAATGCTCTGGGTAGGAGCCCAAACAGCTCTCATTAAAGGGAAATTGTAACAATATTGCTGCTGGTCTGTTTCCTGTAGTTGTACATGAAGTACGATAGTGTATACGGAAACCTAGTTGAAAAGAGGCTAGAATTCTCATCATCATCATCATCATCATAATAGAACAGCTACAGAAGCAAAGTTGAAAGACATCTGCTCTGGAGAGATTTCAATACAACACTGCAAAAGACACCTTAAAATAACTAAATCGGAGTGCTCACCTTGGCCTTAAGTTTGTACAAATGCGAGGGGAAGAAGGAGAGAGAGAAGGAGAGAGAGAAGGCGAGACAGCAGGCGGTCCAGGGATTGAACATGTTCTGCAGGCTTTCGGTGGTTAAGGAGCAGGCGGGCTCTGAAATATTAAAAAGGCCTGTAAAACTTCACAGCTGGTGGTCTTTCTGCCTTTCCCAAATTTGCAGGTGGAAAAAAGAAATAACACACACACTGTGATAATAAAAGGAAGGACTTGCAAAGCCTAAAACTGTGTGCCTTAGTCATATCCATTGCATCTGGCTGCGAGTCTTCCTCCCTGGCTGTCAGTGTGGAGCAGAACTGCCAGGAGATTGTACTGCCACCATATTAGCATGCCTTTATTTCCACCTCACCACAGACCAAAAGTCCCAGCAACCTGAATTCCCGTTTTCGATGACTTAATTAAACCCAGAAATTGTAAACGATTTTCAAATGATTTATTGCTCCCTTTCATAAACCTAAGCATAGCTACAGTTGTTGCCGTCCGATAGAATCAGAGTGGACATTTTTATTAACTGCAGGGCTAACTGCTGAATAAATATTTAAAGTCAATGAAGGCATCCACTTTAATTACTTTCACGGTCCATTTGCAAAACCTGCAATGGTGGAATATTTCACTTGAGCGTAAAAAAAAGTCACACATGAGGTTCATTAGAATGGCAAGGACTTAAAAATAGGAAAAGAAAAACACATCTCACTTCAACAAGAACAATTCTCCTACCTTAGACAGCTTTTTCCATTCTGCAAAGCAGACAGGTAGACAAAACTGTATACATCTTTCTGGTTAATCAAATCAAATTGTGTTAAAAAGCACATCAGATTACAGTTTAAACACTTCTCATATTTCCAAAATCCTTTTTCCACCAGAGAAGGTATTGTGCCAGGCAATTCATTTTGAGTTTAAAAGCATTAAAAATTGAAAAATGGGCACCTGGTCTCTGGGATCTTTAAAACAGGGATCTTGCACAGGCTAGTGCATTTTTCAGCACTCTACAAAACACTCCTCTGGGAATCTGACTGAACTTCAAACTCGAGGGCAAAAGATTTAGATGCCTGTTTTACACCCTGTATGTTTATATCTCCCCTCCACAAAAAAAAAAAAAAAGTCAGTGCCTTTGAAAGATTTGATAACTTAACAAATAAATAAAACTGAAAACCCTAAGCTCAACAAGCCTTTTCCAATTCTGTGCAGGAAAATTCGATAATGAGCTCATAACGTTGTTGCGGTCCAGTCAGGTCCAGGTGATTTATTATTTATTTATTCTCCTTTCAATGTGGCTGCATCAGTTTTTGTGACTCCCTCATTTCCGCAGGCAGCCCAGAATCCCGCAAGCATACCTGAAATCTTCTCTAACTGTCATCATCGACAGTAATTATGCAGAGAAGAGGTTTTTTTCTGTTCAGTGAACGGCAGGGATCCTCACAGAAGTCAAGTTAATGATGTGCCAGCTGCTGGCCTCACACATTTACTTACAGGGGAAAATTGCCATCTTTTCTTGTTGTTTTTTTCCAGATGTAATACTGTTAGTTATTTTGAGGGGCTTTTAAATGCTGCTACTTTTCTTTTCCCAAACAATTTAAAGCCTACAGCAGAGCTTTTATATTTAATTTCAATTTCTCGTTCCCCTGAAGCGCTATATAGTACATAGCTGTTTATGAAAGTAGCAGAGAACAAAAGAGCGAGGAAGAATTTATTCTGGAATGCACCACGTATTGCATGTCTGACTCTGAGCAATTTATATTGAGTGATATAGACTGCATTAGTAAATGTATATCAACATAAATGCAAATAAAGAATTATATATTTTTTTGCCATGACACATTATTATTTGGACAGTCATATTGGTAGATATGAGGGAAGTTTATTTTTTCTATCTCTATTTCTTCATCTTTGCAACCATGTCGGGTTTTAATTGCCTGTCCATACAGACCTGCATACAGAGATAGATAATTATTTTGTCACACCTACAGCACCACTCATGTCCTCACCTCTAGAGACCTGTCTGTTATAAATATTAAAAAATTCACTGCTGCTAACTACAGTATTATTTTTTTTGCACTTCACACGCAGCCTCTAGTTAAATTTTAATGAAAAATATCCAGGCTCTTGACCAACATTTGTATGTGTTTAAGTGTACCCGCTCTTGATAAACACGTTATCCTCTTGTATCCTAATCGCCACTTTAATCTTGTCCAGATCTCATGAGGAAAAACAAGCTGCCATGCTTTAATCAGGGCGGCCGTTTTTACAGTCAGCGATACCCACTGACACACGCAGGCAATGGCTCGCTTCAGAATGAACATATTGAGAAGTGAGACCCCGGGGGGGAGGGCTGTAGCCTTGCACTGGCGGCTAATGGTATCATTTCCCTGGACAGCCTCCGCAACACTCCATCACAGTTCTCCCTCTCAAAAAGCGTGCCGGTTTAGGCCGAGAATAGCACACACAGAGAGGTGGAGGGAGGGGGTGGGCCACGGTTCACAGCTGATTAGTGCGCCCATGGAAACAGGTCGTTAGGAGATCCCTCTCCCCAAGCCGGGCATCTCTGGAGATTAGGGTTGAGGCCTGCACCTACCCACTTATTAGCATTAGGCAGAACCTCCACTGGCTCCCACTGTGGGGAGGCTCCACAGGCTCAAACACTGCTGCTGTGTTCACAATTAAATCCTCCTTAAGACAGTATTCCCTGCTTAGGACCCAGGTCATCTAAGATGCTTTGCATAACCAGTCCCTGGACTCTGAATTAGCCTGACAGCCTCTGAGAAAGCTCCCTGCACTCAGGTTCACCTCAAGCCACTCAAATTTCAAGCCATTCTAGGTCCTGGTTCACCACAACATTGCTCTAAGAAAACAGAGTAGGGTATCACCATTGTCTTATTCAGACTCTGTTTTAACAAAGCAATACTATAAAAATATTAAGCATACAGAAGTACGTGTACCAGGTTGAATCTACAAACAGTTACGAAAAACAGCCAAAACAGCTTTACAGGAGAGATGAACACATGCTGGAGTAAACCAGAAGGAGCAGTAGTTTTAATTGAGTTTCACTGGTGCCTTTGTAATTTTTAAACATGTGTGTGACTAAGACAGCTTAGGTAACATGCTTTTTATTGTTCTACTTATTGTTGAAATCCTGAATAATCATTTTAAGCTCATAAGTGTACAGATCAAACGGCGGGTTGGCATACAGGTTTCAAAACGTCCTAGCAAAGCAAAAGACACATCCCTTAGTCAATGGAAGCAGCCCATAATGATCAGAAGACTGAATACTGGGCAACCCACTGCTTGCTCTGTCGGCACTGCTCTAATGGCTGGTGTGGTAGTAGTGTATTTACCTGGCAGGTAATGGGTTAAGTCTGAAATGGTAGTGTTTTCAGCTTTTCATGCACTTTCTTTTCCTCTGTGGAGTAGCAGCGGACAAAGCTGGCCTTCTTTCCCCCCACAAGTCCAGTATTATCGCATCGGCACAATGCTGCATATCAAACAGGGGAGAGCAGCGACAAAATACACTCATCACAATCACAATGAGCCAAGAGCCAAGATGGGCGCGGCTCCGAGGGCCACTGGCAGGAGAAGGGGTTAAAGAGCCGGCGAGCAACTCATCACGGATGCAGGGCTTGTGCACAGAAATTTGTAAACTGGGAAACCTGATTCATTCCAACTGACAATGTCATTCTTTTTATTCCTAACTGAGCGCCTTTCACTGCCGCTGCCATGGAAACATGGTTTGAAAGTCCGCAAGAGATTGGTACCAGTTTCTGCCAAGGCCCTGAGTTACTGGTAGGCAAGCGATAAGCAGCATTGACTCTGCCTTTCAAAAGGGAGAACATTTCAAAATTGATTTTTTTTTCAGTCCCCCCCCCCAAGCAAAGATGTGCAAAGCTTTCCATTTATGCTGCGATCAGGTACAGTTGTGAAAAACTCCTTGAGTGGCTGCTTCATAGTCACGGCCTGCATCTACTCCTATTAATCCTCATAGTCAGTTACTACAGAGACTTCTTGGGAGATGATCGGCACATTTAACCCTTTTGGAATAAGCATTTTCCCACTATAATTTCACAAAAAAAATCTGAAGACCTTCAAATTCATTCAAAGGATGTTGTTATTTTTATGTGCTGCGTGTCAGGGACGGTGGATGAGAGTTGTGGAGAGAGTGAGTGCGTGTGAGTGTAACAGGTGAGAAGGTCAGCCAGCTCAGACAGCCGGTGAAAACTGCCCTGGAAGTCTTCAACCACAGCTTTGGAGAGCTGCCTCTCGTTAATCTCAGTGCAACACGGACGAGCAAAGATTTTCCTCTTTCAAAAACTACATTTAATTAACCTCCTCTAAATATTTCCATTGACAGGGAGAGATCAGATAAAGAGACTGTGCACCGACACAGACACAGACAGACAAGCGCACGTATTTCACCTCATACCTCCTGCTGTTCCCCTCAGTTTCGTGAGTGAGATCTAAGGAGAAGGTGAAAGCAGATGATTGGGTGAAAGGCAACACAGGCTGGAGGTCAGAAATCCCCCCCACACACTATGATGCGCCAAACAAGCAAGACGGACAGAATAAAAGGGCCTCCTCTTATTTATTACCTCCTTCTGTCTTCATGCACATTCTCCTCTAGCGCTGAAGATCGTTCATGTAGGAAATGTGCTCACAGCCCTTTTCAATGAAGAGATTAATACCAGGTTGTTCAGAATGAACCCATATTCAACATAAATCACTCTACACTTAAAACAATGTTTCGTTCAGTGAAATTGGTGGGGGAGATGGGTATGTAATGGGATTATGAGAAAACAGGCACAGCAACTACAACTCCCATTAGTCGAGCACTGTCATTTAAAGGGTTAAATACCTCAGAATTGGGCCTTCCCAAAGTATATTAAACTCTGGCTCCGTCACTACGAAGATCAAATGGAACTGGATCACTGATATGCCTTTACGCACTGGCTCTTTTAGTTCTTAAAAACAAATTTTAGGCCCATTAGAATATCCCCTCACCTTTGACACAAGGCACTTAACTGTTGCCAGGATCAATTATCGGGCAGACAATGCCCCCTGAATGGGATGGCAAGGCTTAATCTCACGCTGTCAGCCCTCAGTGCTGCAGATCTGCCGGTGTATGACAGCGCACTACTCGCCATGGTTACTGGAGCCCTGAGTTCCAATCCAGTGCGCTCATTTGCACACAATGTCGGCCGCTTGTTTACCCATCAAGGGCTTTGAAGTCGCCTTATTCCAGAAGATTGTCTATGATCTCAGAAGGCTCATGCGTTCCTCTCTTTGCTTATAAGCCAAGGAAACACATGTACAACTGGGGCTCACAGGGACCACAATAGATTTTATTTTCTTAGCAAATAAGCCAAAGCCAATAAATACCAGCAACGCCAAACATCCACAGGAAGATTAGGACGGAGCAGTCGATTTGTACTAAATGACTGCCATTTAGTATTAGGGTAAGGAATAAAACAATAAAATGAAGTGTTTTTAATTATTTCTGTATAATTATCAACTGGTACAAAGGATAGCAATTTGCCCACAAATTTAGCCAAGTGGTCAGCTGACCAGTCCACTTTACAACTCTGCCTGGCAAAGCTTTGGGGATCTTGTAACCTTGTCTTACTATGCATGTCTTTAGGCAGCATTAGCATTGCCTCTGATTTTAAAAGCTATACAAGCTAAAAAGAAAAAATAAATGAAATGAAAAAGATAATAGATAGTTCCTAAGGAGTGTGCTGCAGCAGGAGCCAGAAGTGAAACTGGAGCAACTGGCCATTCATCATCGCTCTGGAGAGAGTCCAGCGAACAATGCAACATTTCCTCTGTTCACAACGGCACAGTAACAGCACCATAGTAGCATTCCTGAAATTCTCATTTTATTAAACCCTAATCTGTGAATTACTGACCAGAGGGAAAGAGTGGCCATCTGTTTCATGCGCAAGTATAGATTTCCCTCCTCGATCAGATATTTAGATAGGCCCAGGGCATCGTGCATATTATGAAAAATAAAAAAATTCTGGATATCTGCTCCTGAGAGGGCTGAACACAGCATGGCAGCTCTGTAAACCAGCGACATTTAAACTGGCTCTGTAAAAAAGCAGAGCCAATGAGAATGACAGCGTTCCACGTGCCTGCAATCCCTCACACTGTAATTAGAGGTGTGCCATAATCTTATAACAACGGACTTTGTATTCTGAGGAGCAATTAAGGTTTTGAGCTTTAGATCAGACTATGTTCTAAGTGTTGTATTCATCGCTGCAGGATAAGAGAGATTTTTCCCAACTGCAGGATATCCTAAGTATGTCTAGATGTGCCCTAGCTATAGTGAGCGTCTCAGTGAATACTTCCAGGGGGCCCCAGAGAGTAGGCTGTAATTCTTTCTACTGATTAACACACTGAAGGTTTTCAACACGTTAAGTCCTCAAGATCAAAAATAAAACTAAAACACCAAGCTGAATGTAGACAGAAGATACAAACTATAATAGCTCTTTCTGTAGCCGACATAATAACAGAATAATGCATGGATTAGGTGCCTGGAGGAAAGATTATTTCTTATTATGTTTATTTTTTAAGAGATGCTGAAATATGTGCTGCAGACTTTCTTATATGTGAACAAATTACCCCTGCTATTCAAAACAAATATGCAGTGATTCGTTCTCAATAAAAGATGATGATGGAGATGTAGCTTAAGATACCCAGTGATACCCAGTAGAGGAAAAGGATGCTCATTAACAGATACAATATCAAAACACAAACAAAATAAAGACATGAATGGATAAGGAAATATACACATGTATGGTATGAATGGGTAAACAGATCTTAATTTCCTTTGTAACCAAAGGTATGTGCAGAAGGCGCTTCTGTACAGTGTCTTGTTTAACTGATATAATATTTTCTGCAAAATGTAATTCTCCTTGCATACATTTTTACTGTTGAAGTGCCAGGCCTGGAAATGAGAGGGAGAGAGAGAGGCTCATGGGAAGGAGATTACTTCATATCTAATAACAGAGATCAGCATATCTGCCATTGATTGACATTAGTTGGAATTCACAGAATGAGCCAATAACACTAATTAGCTGGAGTCCCTATTCTTTATGAAGGCCATATACTACACTTAGTCTTGGAAGGGAAACAGTCAGACGTAAGCAATACATTCTGCCAGTGAGTAAAGTCTTTATCTGTCTCTCTTTAAATGCATATTGTTTTAAGTAGATCGTTTTGGGAGTTTTTTTAGGATACTAATTGATTTATTGATTTCTTTGTTTATTTAATGATACTGCTGAAAAACTGTTACACCCTTAGGCCCTCAGTGTTTCAAGAACCGATAGATGTGAAGAGCATTCAATCAACCAAAAGTTGCCGTCTGTGGCAGCTTCCTTAATGATCGAACAGAAATGGTGCAGGTTTTTCCCCGGAGAGAGAAGGAATTTCTGGAGACAATGTGAGTGATGTCATTCAGGTTCTTGACAGGAAAACGCAAATGGGATTTTCTGTTTTTCCAAGACAGAGGTATTTAGATTGTCCTGACAGAAGCCCCTTTAAGGAATGTGGATGTTCTTGGGAAGGAGGCCAGGATTGCAGAACAAAGATTGATGCAGAAATCCTGAAAGGAAGGCAGGCAGTGAGTGGACTCCCAAGGTGGACAAAATGTAAAAAAGACTGATGTTTCCTGAGAGAACAGGAGGGCCCAGAGGAACTCCCAATACAGTGTGTGAGGAAGCACAGAACACTGCAATTATAGCTGAAGATAAATGATGCATACATACTAAACACACACTTACATGTGTGTGTGTATATATATACTTATACACACACACACACACACACACACACATTGTACTCTATCTGTAATTTGTCTTTAGAGTAATTCTTCAGCACCACCAAATTCGTCCAAGTTTCAGTTTGCCTGGAAACTCCTATAAAATATCACTACAAAATCCCCCTGATAATTGGCCTCCTAGGTTCATTTGTACAATGTCACTTTTGGGAGCACCATAGACTTCAAACCTGTTTCTAGTGGATTATTCATTAAGGAGGCTGACCTTGTGAACTACACAAATCATATGGTCAGGCTGTTGTGCGATCGGTTTTTGCCAGTTTGTATAAAAGAGAATAGTCAATGTGAGGGTTTTAATTGGGAGTCTAAGGGAATTCGACACATAGGCTTTGACAGTGGACCCATCATTATGTGTTTTCTTGGCATTTCTCAGTTTGTTACTATTGTAAAAAAAAAATAATAATAATTAAAACATAATAAAGAATGATGTTTCCACCAGTTCCACTAATGTGTCTATAAGTATGGATTCAAAACATTAGGGGTGTGCTTAGCACCTCCTGAAACTAATGATATGACAAGGGAAATAAAATATATATATATATATGTGTGTGTGTGTTTTTGTGGATTGAACTGCAGTTATACATTATATTTATAAATATAAATTAGAGTTTAGTTTTTTGTTTTTTTAAACTACAAATCAATCCATAGGAATATTTTTCAAGTCCACTGTGCAAATATATGTAGAGGCCCTACCTAATTTAAACAGTAAATAGAAAACGGGAGGGAAACGAGAAAACAAACTCATCATTCAGGGCTCATCATTAACTCTGCTAATGGTCAGACTTGTGACACATATTTAAGAAACTGAGGTAGGGAACATTGAGATGGTAACAATGAGCTACAATAGCACAGTTCTCTTTAGTCTGAGCTGTGGGAATTTTCCATTGGGGAAAAAAAAAAAAAAAAAAAAAAACACAAACACACAGCAGCAGTGTGACTGCAAACATGGACAACACATTTTCTTGGGCAAACAGAATCCAAGCTTAGAATGTTCCAGATCACTCACTCAGGACTATCAACTGTTGGGTAGACAGGAGAGGTGAAATTCAGTGGGAAATGTTCATCATAAAGGTACACCAAAGGTAGGCGAAGCAGTCTCTTGAGGAGCAGATTAAAAGATCCAGTGTCACTTATTGAAAGATGACTGGAAACAGCTGTGTGTCAGCACAAACGCAGACACACAGCTCGCTCTGGAGTCCAGAGAGCGGTCTCCTCTCCGTGTGTGTCTACACAGCTAACACAGAAAGCCCTCTGCACACTGGGAGGCATTTAACATGGCAGGGCTTCCAATGCAGCAAAAGGGCTGGGCTGTCAGACATCTGTGCTCCACACAGAAAAGTGTCATCTGACAACAGTATGCATTGACTTCTATTTCACTTACACATTCTGTGTGGCAATTCCATTTCAAAGGAAAGGGTGATTATTATTTTCATTTTTTTAAAGGATTGATCAGACAATAATCTGGTTAGTCACTGTGTGTATGAGAAAATCCATTAATCGATCACTCCATCCTCCAATTTTCAATAACCACTTTTTCCAGTACTTGGGTCATGATGATCTATATGATACATCTATAATATTAATGCTGTCCATCTTGTCTGTCCATCACAGGGCCCATGGCATCCACAGAACAGGGCAAGGAGATGGAGGAAGGGGGCAATGTCAGGAAGCTGGTGCAGCAAAGCCCGGTGAGGAACCACAGGACGAGCAGCTGGAAGAGAAGACGCCCCCGACCCCGCCTCTCTCACAAGGGGCCCATGCCATTCTAGAACAGGTGAGGCCTGCACCGCACAGCACTGCTCAGAACCACTCAACTAAATTACCCGCCACTTTTGCTTTTTTGCTTTTGCTTAATATCCACCTGATTTTTAATAAGGTTTCATCATCAAAGCAATGATTTCAAGCAAAGATAACCCTTCTGTTTTCAAATTGTATTATTTCATTCAATTCTATAAGGTTTTAGACAGGGTGAATATTTGTACATTTTCTAAAAGAGAAAACACAATTGTGCGCAGTCTCCAGAAACTTACTGCCTATGCAATCTCATTGAATATAAATATTTGAGGACACTTATGCCCCATTTCCACTGGCCGACGCGTCCGGACGCATCTGGCCCCAGACACTTAAAAGGGTGTTTCCACTGGCTTAAGTGTCCGGACGCATCCAGGTTTTGTGGATGGTTAATTATCTGCTGCCAGACGTGGCTGTAAGCGTCCGTCACGCCCACTAAGGAAATACTTCACTTTCAGGAGCGGAGGTGTGTGCTTGACTTGTAGACAGACAGGGAGGAGATCAGCTACATTATGTCGGAAGATATAATCTCAAGTGGCGTGTGCGATCACAAACAAATTTGTTTTATTATAGCAGCATAGAATGAAATCCACGTACAGAAACAATAACTGCTTACAGTTAATATCAGAGTGTATTAAAAACTTGGCGAACATGGATTTCACAGGACTTGGTGCAGTGCCGTGACTAGTTAAAAACAAACTGAAGGATAATAATTGGATTGGTAGCAGCCAATTTTATTAATATTTTATGTACAACTGGACGGTGTTTCAGGCTGTTGTCCTGTGGATGGTGTGCAGGTCTGTTGTATAACAGCCCCGCAGAGACAATCAGTATGAAGACGAACACGATTTAGTTAACGTGAGCCCATTTACAAGTTAAACAAATGAATAAATAAGAGCAGATCTGGGTTTCCCTCTAAAACATAAACTCTGTTTAATAATTGCATCCATAAGTCCATAAATGCCATGACTGAAATGTGCACACTTTAGTTAAATTAACCTGCTATATTGTAGCTGCTGTTACTGTATGATTAATCGTGAAACGTGTGTATTTTGTTTCAACTGTAACTTGCCCTGGTTAAAGACGTCTGCAATGTAAATTAATACGTCAAAAAGTGTAGTTTGCAGTTACAAATCTGTAGTAAGAGTAATAAGTTAAGGGAGTGAAGTTGTGCCATTTAAAATACATATCTATTAGCACATATCTTGATGATGATTACAAGAACAATAACAATAATAAATTGCAAATATTTATGTTATTGTTGCACATGGAAACGTTTTCTTACAGTAATGTAATGCCTGACTTGTCTGAATATAGTGTTGTCTATACACATTTAGCCCTTCCTAATATCTCTTAACATAAACATGTATTTATCACGCGGCCTCCTATCATGTAAAGCATAAAGAATAAAATAGACACAAAAGGCTTTCCACATCAGGCTCTATGGCTTGTAGTGTTGCTTTCCGTTTGAAACACACCAAACCCACAGTCGCTGCTCCTCGCATAAGAGGGACGGACTTCATAACGGCCTGGTTTTACAAAAAAGCTCTGGGACGGGTTCGGCACGGCATGGCATGGCACGGACGCTTAAGCCAGTGGAACCAAGGCATTAAAATGTCTAGTCCATTGCTAAAATAATGATTACATGCTGGAAAGTAGGAGCCACAAATGTTTAATGACGTTATTGAAAAAAGTGGAGGGTAGAAAACCTTCCAAACTTTCTTAAAATTCCTATTGTATTTAAAATGTATAAAGCTGTTAAACATGCACAAGTTGAAACCTATTTCCTGTATGTGCACAAGAGGGAAATTCACTAGTGCAAACTCAATTCATATAATAGCTTATCTTCTACCTCTTACAACAGGTCCTTATATTGTTTTAAAGGAGGTTATGGAAAGGTAATCATTAACCAATTACATTTATGAATTAATTGATTTATCTGTGTAATGGAATGAGGTTGTAAATCTTTGTAAGAGATCATTTATGGTATTGGTACAGTTAGAGAGTACATAACGTATTAGTGATGTCAAGGTCAGGACATTTTTTTTTTTTTTTTATGTATTTTTTAAAAACTTACAGCCCAGACACCAAAACTGGGTCTACAGGTACAGCAAGCAATTATCTTTGCACAGGATCAAGTGTTCAGGAAGGGAGACAGGCAGCTTAGAATACAGCAATAAGGATAGAGTGGAACCGGAGACTCAGTCACAACAAAGTTAAATTATTGTTGGCACCCAGGGATCATATCTTTATAACATTATTGTACTTCAGCCTGCCCTTTCCAATTTGCTCTATTAACTTCTGTAGTTCTATTTACAGAAGAGGAAACTCTATATATTGCACTTCAAGGCTGGAACTGTAGAGCTTAATAACAGCGCCTTCAAGGGTGCATTTCTCAGAGCTAAACTTAGATGTTCTGAGATGTATTTAATTAAAAGCACTTATTTGAAACACGACTTTTACGGATTTGTGTTACACCTAAAAAAAATATGGATATTGGATTTCTCCCCCCTGAGTCGGAGCAAGCTATCTGTAATTCTTGTCACCAAAGAAAAGAGAAATGTGTTTTCCACAGTCATAGTTCCTATCCAATCTGAATAGCATTTAAGAAACAGCAAATTCAGCTAAACAATGGTAAAAGCAAAGTAAGAAGGGGGGAAATAAATCCATTACTGTTAAGCTCCCCCGAGTGCTACATTGCAGAATTCATGCATACAAATATTTTGAATGCATGTAAATATCTTTGAAATAAATGCAATTCAGTTAAACCTGCATCTGTAAAGCACACAGTTGTGCCCTCATTGCTTTTGTCACCATGCATTGCACTGCCACTCTACACAAGAGATCCCTAAGGCTTGTGGGATTGATAATAACAGCTTTCTAGCGTGTTCTCTGATGGCCGAAAAACAAGCAGGATGCCAGCGAGCTCGAGAGCGCCATTGCCAGAGCAGACTCATTCACTTCCCATTTCTTAAGCCCGAGCCGAGACATGACGACACTGCAGGGTACCATAACCCCACGGGAGGTGGCAAAAGCACTGCACCAACCTGCAGAGCCTTGCAAATAAATTAACACCAAAGCAAAAGCAGCCTTCCACTGCAAATGATGGAGGTGTAGTTAGTTAATGACATAGTAAATAGGTTTTCTGGGGTTGGAGCTGAAAGAGACAGTGGTCAAAAAGCCTTTTTCTTCCAGGTTTTACAATCCTATGCATATTTCTTTCTGGGAATTAATCTTATAATTATGCCTGCTATTAAAATATTGCCTTGATATACAATGAGTGTACAAAAGATTAGGAACACCTGCTCTTCCCATGAAATAGACTGTGTATGTGTGCCATTCAGAGGGTAATTGGGCGAGACAAAAGATTTAAGTGCCTTTGAATGGGGTATGGTAGTAGGTGCCAGGTGCAGCAGTGTGAGTGTTCCTGTGTGCATCATGAGTACATAAATCCATCATGCGTGTCAACATTGCAGGCGGGAGGTGGTGGTGTCCAGGAATGGTTCCACAAACATGACAGTGAATTCAGCTTACTGCAGTGGTCTGCCCAGTCACCAGATCTCAATCTAATTGAACATCTATGGGATGAGATGGGACAACCTATTTGGAACAGATCCACTACAAGTCACATTGACACAACTGTGGGAAGCAGTGGAGTCAACATGGGCCAGTATCTCTACTGCCATTTTCTCTGTATTGAGTAGTCCATGCCATCCTGATAGAGGGAGTTCTGCTTGTTCAAAGAGCAGGACAATCTTTTAAGACTAGCCATAGGATGCTGGGAAGTACTATAATGAAAAAGACAAAATTACTTGGCTACTGACAAAGCTCAGCTCAGTCTCAACTCCACCACTTCAGGGACAAGACCAAGAATGCAGTGTCTAGCACTACAGCAGGTCGGATTTCTAATTCAGTTCATACTAGTGTACCTTATTGAGCCTCCTTGTATCCAAATTGAGAATAGAGAATCACATGGGGCCATGTATTTGCCCTACATCCAGAGCAAGCCCACCTACCTATAAGACAGTATTATAACAACAGGGCCGCCCGCCTTCTACTGGGAAAAAAGGGTAACACAGCCAGGATCTTGTAATAATCTACTTGACTGAGGAATTTACAAATAAAGACCCATCTACTGCTACTGTTCTCTCAGTTCTCTGTTACATTTAATCTGTATATACTGCTGCAGCTACTTCTAAATTAAGAAGTTACTAGCAGAATGAAGAGATCCACTCTTGTCCACAACCGTCTAACACTGAATGCCACAAAGCAAAGTATTCAAAAACAAGGTTACCAATACCAATTCTGCTCCTGGAAATGTTCAGAAAGTAACGTCAGCTGTATACTTCTAATTCTTTGCTGAAACTTTGCATTTGCATCCATGCTCTCTTCATATAAGCATGACAACTTGATATTTGAATTACTTAAATATACAGAAATACCGATATGTTCTAGGGATGTGTAGAACACACAGTATTGTCCTGGATGTAAAGCTTTTTTATAATGCCTGTCACAATTTACAGCCTTTGTAGTTGCAGCACAGGCAGCACTCAGGGGAGAGAGAACAAATCAGTCCATTACATCAATTAGAAAATAAAATATTTGAAAAGCCTTGAGTAATGCTGGGGCTCTGCTGATGGCCTGTGTAACATCCCTCCCTGGATAAGTACCCTCTTATGAAAACCTTAAGCCCTGTAGTCCATCACGGCTTGCAGACTAAGCGCTGCCTCTGTCTGAGGGAATTAACTTTTCAGAAGGCCTGCGAACAGACAGGAATCCTGACAGGTGGACCACACTCCTTAAACCCTGATACTGAAAGCACTATAACTTAAAATACTCTGTTTCTGTCTTTTTCTTGTTCTTGTTCTTCTTCTTCTTCTTCTTCGTCTTCTAATGGGAAGCACGTCTTTTGAAACAGCTGGAGTGGGGTATTGTTCCAACCAAAGGGGAATGATCCAAGATTAAACTCAATGGGAGCTTCAGAAAAAGGCTCCTTTGTGCCCTGTGTTTGCTGTGTGGACCAGTGAAAATTGGGCCCAGGCTCCCATTAATAAGTCTTTAGGGAGGAGCAGCCACCCCCCTGCTACCCTCCTCCCCCAAGTTCCCAAACCAACATTGCTGCCGTCGGAGACAGGGCCTTGAGCTGCACAGCCTGAACAAAAGAGGCAGGGGGCCGAGTTCAGACGTGTTCTATGCTTTAAAAGGTGAAAGCAATAATAAAAACACAGTAAAAGCAAAGCCGTTTCCAAACAGGAATCTGCCAACAAGTTAAAAATTGTGACTTAGTACGTCTGGATTTGGATAATTTCAAAGTGCAGAGCAAGACAGATTTCCACAGCTGTGCACTACGCAGAGGTGTAGCTGCTTGCTTTATGCTACATTGGGAGGGAATAGTAAAGATTAGCCTGAATGAAGTGCCTGAATTTCAAAATCTGATATACCAGTATAATAAAACAGTGTAGTAGTGCCCAATGGCACTACTACACTGATGCAACAGTCTGCCTTACTGAGTGCCGACCACAATGTGGAGAGGAGGGCTATCAGACTGCTCTGTCTTCCCATCGCCAGTTTTACACCCCCATAAGAACTGATGCAGGACTCTTTGCGATAGATAAGGCCTGTAGTGGGATTAGTGTTGATTGGGGAAACAGCTGTAAAATAGTTTATTCTTGAACCTGGAGACTTGTGGAGAAATTAGATAAGAGAGGCTATAGACATGTAAAGGATCCAGCAGAGTGAGCTGCAGGTCTACACAGCTCACCTGTCTGAGCCAATGCACAGCAGCCCATATACTGCTGGACCTGTTATAGCTGCTGGGGCGTGTACTGAAAATACAGACAATTTCATAGCAATGCTGGACTCCTGAGTGCTCCAGTAAAAAATCCAGCTGTTCAAATTAGTATAAATAATGTGATACATTGTAAGAATCGCCCCGGATAAGGGCGTCTGCTAAGAAAAATATAATGATAATAATATCACTTTCTAATCCCCCAAATTTGTGTTACGTCATTTTCAAAGAAGAATGCTTTTTTGTTTTGTGTGTCCTTACAAAAAACATGCCCTCAGCCAAAATTAGAAACATTGCCAATATGCTGTGGAAATCATGGCAGAGTATAAATATTTAAAGTGAAATCCAGAAACAATAAGCAAAAACCATAAACAAAAAAAATCTTATCATGCATCAAGCATTGTTTTATGCAAAGCACCTATCGGTCTATCGGTCACTGGTCGGGACTTATAGAACATTCTCACGATGGTAGACTTGCTTTTCACCAACAATATAATCTTTATAAAAAATATAAATAAATAACAATTAAACAAAATACCCACCCAAAAAAAATCTAAAGATTAGAAAGAGTACATTATTCACAAAACACCTCAGGCACAAACTATGGATACCACAAGTACTTCACCTGTTGTTACAGTGAAAGAAGTCTGTTTATCTTTCTTTTGCTCCAAGCTCAAGGTTATAAACCTCAGTGTTCGAGTTTGAACAAGACACTAAATCATATATATACATACATACATACATACATAAACACACATACACATATATATATATAATTATTTTAGTTGTTTAATGTGCATTTCTTCTCCCCCTCACATGCTTGTAATTTCATGTGTAACACAAATACAGTGTTCCCCGACTGCTTGACTTTTCAGATATTTTTTTTCCTGTTTGTTTTTGAGAATAAGCATTTGCTGAATAGATGACAGTTCTTCAAAAGACTTGTCAAGACTCTGCTTGTGATTCTGACAACAGCAATCATGGCCAACCTTGTCACCTTTGTGATATAATGACCATCAGCATTTGCATGGCGGGGGTGGGGGTTGGGCACAGTCTGGGCTCACTCTTCTTTTTCCCCTTTCTTGCAGGCACTGCCGAGAACGCCCTCCCCCAGATCCTGATTTCTATGCTCTTCCTTTTGCCTTGGGGGGCCTTTGCGATTGGGGGCCTCGGCTAGCCCAGCCTGAAGAGGGGTGCCCTAAACAGCGCCTCACAGTTTTCTCAAGCAACTCTTCGTCTGCCCAAAAGGACAAGCCAACTCCCCCAGCTCTGTGAATGGGGGTGGGGGTTGGGAGGGGGAGGGGCACCCAAATTACCAGATTCTCTCTCTGTGTTTTCTTGCTTCTAGAACCCTTTCGTTGCCCTCTCTCCCCAGAGTCACACACCTTGCATGACGTGTGGCCCGCGAGAGAGCCTGGTCCAATCAGTTTTAGTCCTAAAGCGTCAGACACTTCTAGAAGGTGTGGTATTCCCGTTCTCGAATTAAAGGTGATTCCGGTCATTTATTCCATTGCCATGTCGCTCTTTGTGGCTTTAGGAGTAGGAGGGGGCGGGGTGGGGTTTGGGGGGGTGGGGGGGTCAGAAATGTGTGGGGCTTTTTGTTTTTTTATTTTCATTCATCATCACTTGGTTCTATGTTGAATATTAAACACACTCTCTACCACAGATGGTTCAGTCAGATTAGCTCTGACCCTGGCCGGTTGTAAAACTGAATCTGAGAACTATTAGTAAGCATGAACCTGAGACCAGTTCATTCTGAATTTGTTTCAAAACCGAAATGAGAAATCCACCTACTCCTTTACAATGTATAATACATGTATTCGCAGATTCAACACCACCCTAAAATGTTAACCTGCCAGCACTGTCTGTGTTGTTGACAGACTCCCTCTCTACTTTAATGAAGTGCCAAATCATGATTTACTGAAAAATGCTGCCAATTTCTTTTATTTTTTTAAGAAACAGACAGATTACCTCCATTTACAGTCTCAGATGCTGCCATGTTGGATTTTTAAAATCTTAATCACAAGGAAATAAAAATAAAATTTAAAAATGAATGAAGGAAGCCAGCATTTTAAGAAATTAGACCAAAAATCCTCCTACACATTTACTTGACAGTTCAATATATAAGTGACCTAGCCCTAAGGCCTGCCCTCGCTGCACTGTCTGCTCTCTGACCGACTGGCATCAGACTTCTGTTACACTCGGGGTAACGGACTGAGACCTTTGATTGATGGGACGCTATGCCTTTACATCATACTGGAATTTGTTTTGTTTTTCTCAGGGTGCTGTGTTAGAAGCCTACACCAGAGCTGTCTCTATTATGTTCATTTATTTAAAGTACTACTTATATATGTGTATATATCTATAGAGTGTATATCTCCCTACCTATGTATGCACCTCTTGCTTCGTGCCCACATACTTGCTAACCACTGTAATGCCACCATAGGGTACGGTCGCCTTTTAGCTTTGTGGGTTTCGCAGTACAGATTATGCCCTTAAAGAATACCTTCAGGTAGTGTGGACTGGAGTGATTTGCAGCATTGGAACAAATCTCAAACTTCATATAACTTGCAATACTGAGGCAGCATAGGAAAATGAGTGGTCTTTAAGGCAATCATAAGGAGCATTCAGATACTGGAGGCTTTAGTGAATTCGATTTCAGTATTTTGCACATGCCCCTTAGTTTCAGCCAAGTGTGACTGATTGCGATCCAAATCTATATAACTATATATAAGTGGATCTGCTTGTAATGTTATTTAGAAGTTCAATCACAGAGATTAAAAATATATATATATTTTTGTAAAAAAAAAAAAGAAAAAAAAAGGCGAGAACATTTGAGCTAAAATGCAGACCGTACCGTATCCAATCTTTATTTCTTTTTTCTCCCTGCCCATTTTTAATTAAAATAAAAAGCTGTGTTTTTTCAAACACCTCTGGCTGCCTGCAGGAACATCCTTTAATAAGATACAGACGTACCAATGTAGATAATGTTCCCCGCCTGGCTCACCTTGATTAAAAATGTATTAAATTTAAGGCACAGTGAATACTAATAATTTTAGTTTCCGACTGTTATTCTTTCATCCATTCCCAAATGATTTGGGTTGGTTTGATTAATATCCCGCTGTAATAAAGAGTTATAAGGGCTGCCTTGGGTATCTGGGTAAGGATATTGTCAGGGGGAGAGAGGAGGGTTGCGTTCTACAGTGCCCTTCCATCTGAATGACAAATGGAACAGCGGGTGGAGGAAGGAGAGGGGATGGGGTGGGGGGTGGGGGGTTCTTGAGGGGTCGACCGCACAAAGATGAGGTGTAAAACTGTGAGGAGTGGTCAGGCATGACCCTGACTGTGTTGGGACTGTGTGTTAAGGTGCTGAGCAGCGTCTGTATCCACACTCTGCTTCATGAATGTATCTCGCTGTCTGTATCAGCCGTACCGTCCATCCAAGGGACTTGAAGTAAAAGAAGGGCACGTTTCTCCAGAGCCGGCAGACACGAGAGCCGAGAGCTGGGCTTCAGCTTGTTCCTGAGTTTTCTGTCCCCATCAGTATTAGTTCAACTTGGGGACAAATTCTCTTGAATGAGAACAAAAAAAAAGTCACAATCTGAAACCAAATATCCCAAAACCCAAAGCACACATTGTCCCAATTCACCTCAGTGGCCCAGTTTTGAGGACACAGCACATCTCAATGTACCATTCCCTGCTTTTGCTTCAAGACTTTACTGTATGGAACTGTGAGGCTGCACATTTGCAATTCCATTATGCTGCTGGAAAAACTTTTTGTTTTGTTTTTAAGATTCTCCTCGTATATAGTGGTTTTCCTGTTTTTAATGACAACTGTTCCTGTTTCTCAGCTAGTTGCCCAAAGCTGGTTTTCATGGCTCTCTGTGTACAGTGGCGAAAGCTGTATCTTTTGTATAGGGGTTCAGAAATGCTCTACTGCAGGTTACGTGGTGCATACATTAACACTTATACGTACTACTGTGCTACGCACTCTGCAATTTCCTAAAAATCTGATGAATGGGCCTTACGTCATACAAACTCAAAATTGAAATGGTAAACCAATACATTTTAGCGGAAAGCTCCAGAATTTTCTTAATGGCCTTTCCAGCAGAGCTTACATCAGAGAAAGCGATTTCTGTTCTCTCTTTTTAAATTAAGTCACAAGGCCTGAGTAATCTTGTTCCTATGCACTTGCTAACTTGTTTCACTGGTATGTTTGAAGAATTTATAATTTATGTATTTGCTCTTATTCACTTGTGATAATGTGCATTTGGCTGGGGATGTAAGGGGTGGGAGTAAAAAGTCTGCATGATTTGAGTTAACACGAGGAGGGGGGCGGGGGGAGCAGGTGGGCTACTGGCAAAACAAATAGTCAGAAACGGCACCGGAAGCATGGGTCGCTGTCTCTTAATGACGCATCAGCCTCGAGAAAGAAAACCATCTTGCTGGTGCCAAGTTGTTTTTTGGGAGCTTGGGTGAAGCCGCAACTCTGAAAATCCACTATGAAAGGCTTCTTATCAGTTTTTGTTATTTTGTTAGTTTGTTTCAATAACGCCACGGGTATTTGTCTTGAGAATGACAACGAAAAGAAGTGCATGTTACACATTCGATTTTATTTATACAGCATGTCCAGTATGGTCTCAGCACTCATTTTCCATCAAAATCTTATAGCTGTAACTGCCCATTTATCTATAGCTCAGCCATCCACAAGTTAACCAGATTGGGTGCCCTGAAAAAATTACAGAAGGCTGAGGGCTTCCCTAGTTAAGACGGACCAGCCCTGCTCGATCACTGTAATTCAGTGTATACTCCTATAGCCTGTAAAATATGTATGCCACAGTATAAAGTGTTCAAGAACTATGGAAGACCTGCACCCACCTACTGTCTGACCAGTAATAGTATATTACAAAACTATCAAAGACATTGTGTATTGCTCAGTCTCTCATTTCTCTTGTTATCAGGTGGCTCACATCTCTGTTTTGGTATTTCCCGCCTGGCCAAATGTACAGTCTCTGTTTGATGTTGAACTGGGCAAAGTGTATCAGAAATGGTCAAATACTGTGTACATATTTGAACTTTTGGTTTCTAATTTATAAAAGATAAGCTTTAGCTCTTGGAGTACTTATTATTATGATTATTATGATTATGATTATTATTATGTTTATGATTATTTTATTTTCTTTCATGCGTAGCTTTGTGTTTTTTATTTTCTATTTCTGTAAAGTGTGTAAATACATCTTTATGATAATAAGTAATATTAAAAAAAAAAAATCTTATTTTAAGAAATCTGCGAGTTTTGTCATTACTGTTTTGAATGGCTGAGAGAGCAAACAGGTCGGCCACTGCGTTTACTAAATCCTTAACAAAGGAGACCTGGTCCTGGTTGGTAGAAACGGAGCCATACAAGAGTCAGTGGTCACGAATAGCCGCAGAAACCTTGTAAAATCTAAAATAAACAGTGTTGTAGACCCTGAAAGTGGTGTGTGCAGAAGATAAAGATCCCAGTGCCGTCTAACATTGGATTAAAACAAATCAGGTCTCGGGGCCTTTTCCTGTCTGTTAAGCAGTGACCAACCCTGCTATTACGAACAGCAAACTGCAGCAATAGCTGTAAACTAACAACGGGTTTTATTCTCATTCATTGGCACTCATGTCGAAGCTGAAAAAACAAGTCATCCAAGAAGGCCTCCAGCAAAACACAATTACAGTACCAGACATTGCAACAAAACTGCACACCACATAGGCATATCTCCTTTAACGTATGTGTTTCAGATACTCAGTATACATCATGCTCCCTCACGCACTGCACAGCAGGCTCTGCCAATGACCTAGGTCTTCTAATGAGTGACAGTTCTGGGTTGCGATGTTTGCATGGGCGTTTGGGGTCAAAGGGCATTTGAAATGAGAAGGGGGGGTTAGCTGTTTTAAATGAGAGTATCTGCTCAGATTCAACACATTATAAAAATGGAATTAGGCTGTGCTGAAGCAAAGGGTGGGGGGGAGGTGTCCCCCTAGCCCCTGTGAAACAACCCAGATCAGGCTCTGATTAGACTCAGAGTGTTCCTGTGGGCTGACAGCCTGATGGATAACGGGTGCCAACTCTGAGTGACTGTACCCCACTTCACTTTGCCTGCCGCCCCCCCACCCCAGTGCAGCGAGGTTATGTCATCAAACCCGAAGCAGCTGTGTAATTGGACACAGGTCACAGATATGATATAGAGCGTGGTGGCAGGGCTCTAGTGTTACACAGTCTAGTGTGGAGGAGCAAGTTGGGCTGGGCTGGGACTCTTCAGGGACACCCTCAAATGAGACATTCAAAGCGAGAAGCTGATCAGAGATCAGATTGGAGATTAGACGGCTGAGGTTAGAAAAGAAACGTCTGCTCCTGTCACTTTCTGGCCATTATTGGGATTTACTGTGGCCCATGTGTGTACCGCAGCAAACGGTATGACAGATCATCACATTACAGCTTATTATGAGGTGACTTGGGCTGGCTTGTCTAATTAACTTCCCAAAAGCTTTCTAAACCAAAGACCTAGACTAAAGGGATTATACTGATCAAGTGAATTTCAAGGTCTCGAATTAGGACCCACTGGGTATAAATCTGCTTTGCAAGACCACCGCATTTTGTCAGTCTTCAGATGTGAGGGACGTCTTCACAAGCACAGTGTTAGAACAGTCTGGAAGTGATTACCCTTCATAAAGGCTACAGTCTACAGGGTTCACGCCTGGCATTGCTGCGCAAACCTGACTTCATCATGAGAAGTAATAACCATTTACAAAAATAATCAATAAAACCAGATCAAATACAATATAGTGCAGTGCCATACAAAATAAATGTATTAATGCGTTGAAGAGACGTGAAGTGTATGGAAAACTGTAAAAGACTGCGGCAGTTGTGCGCTGGGTAACTTTCATGCATTACCTTAATTATTGATCATTTCCTGCCTTCATCTGCAAGACTAAGAAACCTTCACACACACCCTACAAGCTGTAAAGATTTAACACCCAGCTGTGCTAATAACATCTGGAGTGCCCTTGGCGTGGAAGCCGAGTGCAGTCTGTGCTGGCTGCCAGGATTAACAAGGATGGGGAGGCAGGATGACTTTTTAAATGGCTGCTACACATAGTACTGCACAACAAAAGAATCCCCCATCTCTGTGCTGCAGTCCAGTGCCCACAGGTAATCAGCAAGGAGACAGTTTCAGGAATCTCAGCACTGGCATCTCTGCAAGAAATACTCCCCACAAGTTTTGCAACAAACAATATTATTAATAATAAGTCATAATAAGTAATAAGTATTACGTAAATCAAGATACTGGAATCACTGCACAACCATCTGATGGGATTCTTTATAAATATCATAGACCAGATTAAGCAGTCTCTCCACAGTCTGATTTATCAAGCTGTTACCACTCACTTCATATGGGGAAACCCTTCACACACACATACACACTCCCCAAAACACTGCCTAGTAAATTCTGGGGCAATTAGAGAAAATCAGAAAACAGCTTGACAGCTAAAGTGTATAAGGTATGAGGTGGTAGGGCATGTCCATTCGTCTACGGGCTACAATGTAATTAAATCAGTGTCACTAAGCAGTGCAATTAAAAACCTCATTCAGGTGAGTGGGACAAAAACAACACCCACAGTAATGCTACTCAGCTGTGTTAACAAGAAAGCACTCTAAAGCAGGGACGGATCACTGGCATGGCCATAAAAACACCCCAAGTCTGACAAGTCCACTGCAAACAAGGGCTGGGGGGAGTGGGGAGGCGAAGGGAGGTGGGGGGGTTGGAGGAGAGTGATTAGCTCTAAGATCAAAAACAAAACATTCCTACACTTTTTATACAGCAAATGAATGTAATTGAACACACACATAAAAAAAAAAGGAAAAAACAATCCACTTTCAAAGAAGAGAGTTTGCATTTGTCCTTGAACTCCTTTGTCTCTCATTGAGCCACATAGTCCTCCAGATTATTCCCAAGTAGCCGACGGCTTCCCTTCGAACAGCACTCACACGAGCAGCAGGACATGCATGCTTTCGTGGAAAACGTGTTTGTTTCATTCTTTTAAGATAACACTTTTCCTATCGTTAGATTTCAGACACATAATCTTTGCAGTGCAGTGCAGAAAATAGAGATTTCCTTCACCTTTGGAAACAAAACAGGACCAGTAAGGAAACAGCCTGCCTCCTCTATCTAATGAGAAGGAGGCATCTATAACTTACTGGCACAGCTGGCTATATATTTGTGTCTCCCTAGGTATATGGCTCTGGCAGAGTCTTAGAAGTGAGGACCTGGGAGTTGGGCTGGGAAGATGGAGAAGCCCCAACAAGGCAGTATTCTTTATTGTTCTGGCTTTCGCAGTAAACAGCTCACCGGGGATCCAATGACATTGCAAATGGAAAATCGCTGCCATGCAAAAAATTCTTAGAGGAAGAAACACAAAACAAAATAAAAACAAGACATTGTCCTCTTATATCTTTTAGTGGTGTTATACTTTCAAAATGGGACAGCACTGGCCTAGACAATGTTGCAGACATAAAATAATCTATATTTTAAATCAGACCATTACAACATATTTAAAATTCATGTGCATGTGAATGAATTCTGCTTCCTTACATAAATTAAATATCTGAACAGTAAGTTAAAAAGCTTTTCTCAGTGGTGGATAAAAGGAGAGTGTGTTCATATAGTTTCAGAAGTCTTTGAAGAAAGCGGTTAATTCCCCCCCCTCAACACTTTGTCATGACTTTACAACCCCAGTTTATACTACTCCTAATTAATCCGTTTCCTCGTCGAACATTCTTCAGTGCTATGGGCAGGAATTCACAAACTGTGAGCGAACCTATAACTTGTAAAACGGATACAAATGGTTAAAGTGATATAATCTCCCTGGTATTTTTTCACTGTTGTCAGTTTATAATCTCCCTATTTAACAAGACAATTAATAACAGTTCGATACAAAAATAGGGGAACGACCAGAAGAGAACAAGTTTAAGCGTGTATCCTGTTCTCCCTCTCTCACTGTCTAAATATTCCGGTACAGTATATTTCCATGTGTACTGTAGCACCGATCATTGTACAGCCCAGCATGATGATGAACAAGGAAACTAAAAAGCCTCTTAAGGAAACATGGTGTTATCAGCTGTGTTGGAAAGGAGAGATTACAGCTTGATAGCTGAAGATTAAACATCCTGATGCTGATAACACCACTGATGGATTCTATTCAAGGTCACTCTGGTAAACCCAAAAAACATTTAATGGAACAATCTGCTGCTAATAACAGCAAACCTTCTTCTGCTATTATCTTGTTAGGGCAGTTAAGAGGCCACCTTCAGAGCCTGCACTGTGGTCTGCAGGAAAGCCTCTCCCCCCAGGCCATGTTTAAGGGGAGGTAGTGTCCAGAGTGAGAGAAAACGCCACGAGTCGTTACACACAAGTTATTCTGTTCATCTCTCAAGAAGCCACTCAATCTCCCTTCGACACTCTGGGGAATATAGGAAGTTATTGTCTACGATGAGTGGAGGGCATGATTTTTAGGAAGCTGTTCCTTGAAGGGATCGCAGATACTAGGTGTGTCAATGTCACAGGAAGTCAGCTACCTCCTGTAATCAGTGCTTTGGTACTCCAGTGAGCCAATTTTCCACACTGGTTTTATATTTATTAATTTAAGTGGTGTTATTTTGGACAGGCACAGATAGGGGAAGCCTGGAACTGCTCTAATAAGTTTCAAGGCTTGTCCACTTTTCATAAAATATTCTGAAAAATACAAAATAAAACAAACACATTAGTAATTTAGCAGACTGAACCTCATCCCAGCATCTATGGACAGAACTGAGTACCAACTGCTGCAGAGTCATTTATTATTAGGACCCTGATTTAATGCTCTCAACACGGGATGGAGCAGATGACAGGTGAGGGGTGATGCACAATAAGTTAAGAGCAGAGCCCAAGCCCACCTCAATGCACACACTGCTAACTCCAGCCATGCATACTTCACAGACTGCCAACTACAGTCATAAAATGTTTGAATGTGTTATGTTTTAATGAGAATAGCCTACACCTGCAACTGCAGAATCCATGGAAGTCTGCAGATTAAAGACTTACAGTTGGGTTTTGCTCTAGCAGTATGTTGCTTTAAGAGTTCAATCAAGAAATGCACATTCACATCATTTGTTAAGGGGTTATTGAAATAGAGTGCAAAACAAAAACGTAGGTAATGAAAATCTTCTATTCTAATGGAAAGCCAAATTATCATTCAGAGATATCTTGCGATACATTTGCAACTATTTATCTTGAGTTGAATTCCAGATATGTTAAACCAGATATTTAAATAAGATAATTTTAAATGTATATATGTATATATATATATATATAGTCCCTGAATCCAGAGTACATTTATGTGATGTTAAATGAATCACAGCCACATATAGTTATGGGCTGTACTTGATGATTATAATCTTCTTTGAGAGGAAGGGAAGAGGCGTAAAAAACAACAATAAATAAGTTAAGAAAGCAAAGCTGGGCTGAGCCCCCAAAACGTCTGCATTAGAAAATGAATTGCAAAAACACTGCAAATCAAGCACAATAGCATTCATGCATAATAATAATAACATTCCATACCTGGCACTACCAGAGGTTTTAAAAAGATGAAATAACAACAGCAGATTGTGACAGGAATGAATAAGCATGCAATTAAGAACGAAGACAATGTTACCATGAACTACACTGACCTATAATTGCGAGCAGTGCAGGACTGGAGGGCTAAAATTGGTTAACACTGGAGGCACTGGCATTCCAGGATGGGAATCATCACAGAATCGCCCTTGATAGGAAAATCACTGTCAGATGGCCAGTGAGGTCTGAGAGAAAAGCATTTAACAATTACAAGAGAGCTATTTCCCCATAGAAATCACTTATGTAGTTCTTAAGCAAAACACTAGGGAACTCAGTTGTAAAGACAAGGTAAGACCAAGAATGTACTCTGACATATTAGATCTCTTGACTCTCAATTCATGTGAAGCACAAGCGCTGAATAAAGAGATTTGATTACAAGCATCATCTTAATCAAACATCCAGCAGTCAGGGCTGCAGAACCTGTGTTCATTGCTCATTAAAACAGCTCAGGTCAAGCCACTGAGGAACAAATGGATTGTTTTGGGTTTTTTTTTTTCTTTTTTTTCTTTTTTAACAACCTCAACATGGTCAACTCAACTTCAAAAGTAAAACTCGCCCACTGAAACGGAATTAAAAACATGCTCTCCCCATGACTATAGAGCTGAGAAATACTTTTTTTTTTTAATCACTCTATTCCTCATGAAACTGAAATTTTTATGGAGAAAAGAAATGTTATTTGGGAGTTGTCCAGACAGCTTTAATCTGCTAACATGGATTAGATGAAAGCTATTAAAATTCTAATTGTTGCTTCTTAAACCAGAGCCAAAAACTGCACATTTTAACAAGCCTTTGATTCTCATAAACACTACTACTGTACACACACAGCCATCGCAGTCCTGATGTCTTAATAACTGTCTATTCCCAGAAGCCATATAATCAGCTACTACATCAATAGGAAAAGCATCAATTAACCCTAGTGCAGTGGTGCTCTTATCCTATGGGAAGACTTTCTCCTGTCTTATCTATTTATACAGCCAGTTGAATAGCACACAGACACGACAGACAAGGCCAGTCTGCTTTTCTTGGCATGTAGTCCCGTTTCTTTTCTTAAAAAAAGTGACAATCAGGTTTTATTGTGAAACACACCAAAGACGAGACTGAACCTATGCATTGGTAAGGGGGTCGTGTGAGACAAGAATGAGGTCCAGCACTAAGGTTGTGGATGTTTTTTCAAAAGAGATGTAAAAACAACCTCCCCGCTGACTTTCTGTTAGTAGAAGTCAACGTAAAGCATTTAAAATCGAGGTCCTTAGATTTTCCTTTCCTAGGCACAGCTTCATTTATTGATCCTTACACCTAAACTGTAGGAATGCAGATATCTGTGCTAACAGAAGAACATTCTTCTAAATCTCAGATGAAGACACCCACATTTTATCTTTCCTTCTGATTTTCTTTTCAGCTTTATGTATTAAATAGATTCAAATGGGAATTTCAAAAGGTCTACTTATTATTAAACAAATTGTAATCACCATAAGCTGATAACTGTACTGATAAGAAGTCATATACAGTGGGGGAAAAAAGTATTTGATCCCCTGCTGATTTTGTACGTTTGCCCACTGACAAAGAAATGATCAGTCTATAATTTTAATGGTAGGTGTATTTTAACAGTGAGAGACAGAATAACAACAAAAAAAATCCAGAAAAACGCATTTCAAAAAAGTTATACATTGATTTGCATGTTAATGAGGGAAATAAGTATTTGACCCCTTCGACTTAGTACTTGGTGGCAAAACCCTTGTTGGCAATCACAGAGGTCAGACGTTTCTTGTAGTTGGCCACCAGGTTTGCACACATCTCAGGAGGGATTTTGTCCCACTCCTCTTTGCAGATCCTCTCCAAGTCATTAAGGTTTCGAGGCTGACGTTTGGCAACTTGAACCTTCAGCTCCCTCCACAGATTTTCTATGGGATTAAGGTCTGGAGACTGGTTGGCTAGGGACTGTCCTGTCCCCTTAGCTGAAAAACACCCCCAAACCATAATGTTTCCACCTCCATGTTTGACGGTGGGGATGGTGTTCTTGGGGTCATAGGCAGCATTCCTCCTCCTCCAAACACGGCGAGTTGAGTTGATGCCAAAGAGTTCGATTTTGGTCTCATCTGACCACAACACTTTCACCCAGTTCTCCTCTGAATCATTCAGATGTTCATTGGCAAACTTCAGACGGGCCTGTACATGTGCTTTCTTGAGCAGGGGGACCTTGCGGGCGCTGCAGGATTTCAGTCCTTCACGGCGTAGTGTGTTACCAATTGTTTTCTTGGTGACTATGGTCCCAGCTGCCTTGAGATCATTAACAAGATCCTCCTGTGTAGTTCTTGGCTGATTCCTCACCGTTCTCATGATCATTCGAACTCCACGAGGTGAGATCTTGCATGGAGCCCCAGACCGAGGGAGACTGACAGTTATTTTGTGTTTCTTCCATTTGCAAATAATCGCACCAACTGTTGTCACCTTCTCACCAAGCTGCTTGGCGATGGTCTTGTAGCCCATTCCAGCCTTGTGTAGGTCTACAATCTTGTCCCTGACATCCTTGGACAGCTCTTTTGTCTTGGCCATGGTGGAGAGTTTGGAATCTGATTGATTGATTGCTTCTGTGGACAGGTGTCTTTTATACAGGTAACGAGCTGAGATTAGGAGTACTCCCTTTAAGAGAGAGCTCCTAATCTCAGCTCGTTACCTGTATAAAAGACACCTGGGAGCCAGAAATCTTGCTGATTGATAGGGGATCAAATACTTATTTCACTCATTATCATGCAAATCAATTTATAACTTTTTTGAAATGCGTTTTTCTGGATTTTTTTGTTGTTATTCTGTCTCTCACTTTTAAAATACACCTACCATTAAAATTATAGACTGATCATTTCTCTGTCAGTGGGCAAACGTACAAAATCAGCAGGGGATCAAATACTATTTTCCCCTCACTGTATATACTAAAAAATACACTTTATTACCACAAAGCCAAACGCCAAAAAATAGGTGTCCACAAATTTATTAAATAGGGTGAAGGAGCTTAATAGATGGCCAGAGGAACAGTGTGCCAGAATATGCTGATGGTCATGGAAGCCTTGACAAACAACCTCTAAATGGCACACAGTCTTTGGGGTACAAAACATTACAAGCAGGAAGCACATTTTCCCATTACCTTGGGTTACCCCCAAGAAATGTAATATTAGCAGCTATGCTGGACTAGTAGAACGTACTGACGGGAATTTCACAAAAGTGCTACAATTCTCAGAATGAGTTTATTAACTCTCTGAGAAAGACCAGGGAAAAGATGGGATGTGGCAGGCTGAGTGTGTTTCAGGTAGGACACGGTTGCTGTCCCTGAGCTCCTGTGTCCAACTCAGCACTCTGCAGTAAACAACACAGTGAATGCCACAAGCCAGGGCTGCTGCCCCACAGCCAGTCACACACAGCAGAGCCAATCACGCCACAGGTACACATGGGGATTATCAGGTACACAGAACTGGACTGATAAGGACATCAGTGGAGTGAGGCAATTTGGCACACAGGCACCATTTTTTCAGAGCTGATTCTCAAATATGGTATACAGAAGATGAGGGTGAGGGAGGGGGCAGGGAGATTAAAACTTCAAAAGCTAATCCCAACTACCTTTAAAATATTTTTGGAACAATATTTTTTCAGAAAGGAAGCAATGAAACCGAGTCTGAATCTGAGTGTGTAAGCAACTGCTTCACATTTGCTTCATTTAAAACAAACCAAGCACTGCATTAATAAATAAAGGGGTCAAATGTTAATGACAAGGTCAACTTGGCCATTTTTGGGGTTTAGTGCCCCTGTCTCTTAAACCAGGGAGATGGATTAAACTGTGTTTGCTGGTGTTTTCTTTGCTTGAATAAGATTGGAATTAACCAAAGCACCGCTGATACATCAAACAATTAGTTTGGAAAGGCGACTTGCCTCTGTGAAGTTTTTATTAGCTCTATCTCAGTCTGCAATCAGCCATGAGCAACACTCTGGTCATGGTAACTAGAGTTCAGGACTGCGTTGCCTGACCTCTGGTCCTCTGGCACCTCTCCACAGCTTTCCCATAGTGCCAGGGGCAGAATTTAAAGGTAACGCCACGAGGAGAACAAACAAACAAACGAATGGTGAAGCATATTAAGCTACTGCTTGAAAAATCATGTCAACATCTCTTAAAAAACAATGTTACATTTGCTGGCCAATTAGGGAGAGTTCCAATACATTTTTGCCCTACTTTCACACAGTTCATTTACCATCTTGTAAACACATTTAAGTGAATTGCTACTGCCTAAAACAGCCAATGGGAATTTTTGGCACCATGTAAAATAGGTCACTCTTACCAGGTTATCCAGATTGACCATCAGTTTCGTTGAGGCATTGGGAAGGCCTGTTCCATTTTGTAATCTCATCTCAGTATACAGCGAAAAGCCAGCAATCCTCAGAGGAGGACATGACGCGTCACTGTCTGATCCATCAGTGCAGAGCTGCAACAAAAACAACAATAACGAACAATTACAGCTGCTGAAAACAGATATTGCTAATAAGTAGGCTTCTGAAGTATTCCTTGTATTAAGTTTAAAAATGTAAGAATATAAGCAAAACTTTATTCCTGGGTCACTGGTCTTCACTTACAATTGCTGGTGAATGCACATAGTCCAGGTTTTGTTTTTCAGAAGCACATATTCATCTTAACTCCAGAGGAGATGCCACTCCAATATGCCAATATCACATAGTGCTCAAACTGCTATTCTTTAGTCTGTGGTACTTCTGTGAAAGTTAGAAAGTTAGTTACATTGTTATTTCTCATACACACACTCTGGCTCCTGGTTAAATAAAAAACAAACTAAAAAATAAATAAATATAAACAAGACAGTTAATAGCCATGAGGGATCAAACTTGAAAAACAAGTCTAGGCAATTCACTTCTATAGTAAGTTCTGACACATAACAGAGTATAAGACTGTAATGTGGGATTGTTGAAAAAATACCTGTGTTCTAAAGCTCAGATGACCTCTAGTGCACATCATGCAAGGCTATCAAGCTATCGTTTGCTTACTGTTAATATTTCTTGGAGCAGAATAGCCTTTTCTATTGACTTCAGAATTTAAACTAATAAATCACACTGGGACTGCCCAAGTGGAGTGAAACAGGCCTCAGTAAAGCCAGTCAGTCCCATCTGCAGACACAACAAAGCAGCCAAGCAAACATCACTGAAGGCAGACTATCTGATCTCTCCAAAAACCATTAGAAAATCTAACCCCTGTAACTCCTTTTTTGTTTCCCTTCAAGAAAAGTGGACCTATTATCCTTCCGAGTTCTAGAAATCCGTTATGACTACCACACTGAATAAAAAATTACACAGAGCCCCAAAACCAACATGCATTTGGCAAGATAAGCCCTCATTCTGAAACACTGCCAACATCCAGGACAGCAAATATGGAATCAATCTTCAAGTAATTTTTTTCCCTTTCTTCTAATTGGATTAGATTTATTTCAGCACAGCCTGTGTCACAATCTGTGCATCTGTTCATCTGACTTCATCTGTAGCAGAATGTTAGCTATTTCATCTTGGGTCACACATTCCAAAACAGGTGAAAGGCAACAGGATCTAAAGGTATCTGAATGCCCCATTGAATGTCATCATAATATTCCCCTTACACCTATTCTACACACTATCATCAAAGAACTGTACAAAAAGACATGGGTGTGGTTTTCTGGTGACGTGACAGCCTGGAAAATAAATTATCATTAGGGGGCTAAGCAACAAAGTGGCTGGACCACCTATCGGAATCGGTCTGATTATTAAAATTCCACCCTATATTTTTCAAATGACCATAAAATGAACAGAAACTCAAGAAGAGTGGAAAGATGGTAGATACCTATAAGATGTTGCCTCTCAATAAAAATGGAGGTCATACGTCATATGGTGTTTATTAGAAAAAATTCAAACATCTCCTTCTCCGCAGCTGCTTATGGGAAACTTGGTGCAAGTTTATTTATAAGTTATTTTATGGCCTATATTCAGATTTGTTCAAGACAAGTTGATCGGTCACATGGTTTGGCAGCCATATTGGATTTGACAAAAATATGAAATGATCGTCTTCTCTGAAACCGTTGGGTGGAGTGAAGCGATATTTTGCACACAAACCTTGTCTAGGCCCTCCATCAAAAATTGTTCAAGGCAAGTTGATTCATAAAACAAGATGGCCACAGTGAGCAAATCAAATTACACCTATTGTCACTTTGCATATGTGTTTAGACTCACACAAATCACAGATCAGTTTTTATTTTTGTTTAAACTTGCATTACCATATGACATATCCAAAAAGGATATCTCTTCTCTAATTAGCCAATCAGCTTGATGCTTGGTCCACTGACAGAGACAGTCAACAGCAAATCACCTTGCCTGGTTTTAAATGGAGAATGGAGACGAAGGATGGAATTAAGTATGAATTAAATTTGATATGTGCTGGATTCATAAAGAACAATTTTATCAAAAAAAAAAAAAATTAGCTTTATTCTCTGCATAATGCCCTGAAGGCAAGTCAGAGGGACGAATGATCTTTTGGAGAAGCTATCAGTGTAGCACATCAGTCCAAGTTCATCAATATTTGGGTTTGCTACCGGGATTGTCATGATATGGCACAGCAGACAGCATGATCTGCAGTAGAATATAATGTTCCTCAATTAAATCATGTGTTTCAAGACAGCAAGAACAAAACAATAGGTCAAAAAAATAATCTATGATTCAGTCCTGTAATATCATACCCAGTGAGTTGCATTGGTAAAGAAATGGAAGAAAAGAAAGACAATATATTTGAAAGACTGAATAATGCTCAGTCACTCTCAGTACAGAGCACAGTTCAGATCTGCTTTTGCATTTTGAGTTTCCCTGTGGTTCTTCACTGGCATTTATTGATGTCAAAGCCCACCACAAAACAACAAATGGTGAACGTTGCACTTGCAATAGCACTCAGTAATTTCCCTTAAACTGCAGATAATGAAGGCTGCAGAGCATGGCTCGCAGAGATAGTTGCTGCTGAGTGATGGATCTATTTAACTTTATCTGCAGAAGAGGGTGGGTTCTTATGGAGAGAGCAATGTGAGCTGGGATCATCAGTGGATTCGCAACAGCAATTGCTCTCTCTCCTTTCTCAGCTGACAACTGATTAAAGAGCCACTCTTGTCCGATGTGTATAAACAAAGACCAGGCTCTTTGTTTGGACTGTGAAAGTGCCATCAGCTCAAGGGACGGCAGGGGAAAGTTGTTTTTCTCTTTTTCTTTTTTTTTTTTTTAATTCTTTCAATTTGGGGCAGAATTATGCATTCGCCTCATGCAACATCTCTCAGTGCTGTGACACTCTCATTTCTTAGAAACCGGCTGTTTTTACTCCCTTAATGGAAACAGGGTACTCCAGGTCAAACTGCCAGTGCAGATATTCAAAAACATGAAAAAGGAAAACAATTTTATTTTATATTCTGCCACTGACCCCCCCCAAACGAAAATACATGTGCAAAAAGAGCTTGCAAGCATTGAGAAAGTTCAAATAAGATCTTAGAATGCCGACTAACAGTTTCTTTATGGATGTCCTAACATGACTTGGAGATTACATCTTAATATGGAATGTGTTATGCATTAGATTTGTAAAGTCCTCCCCTTTTCATTAACCTATACTGCTGTTGAGTATTTATTTTAATTTCTTAAATTCAGCTGCTATGCATCATGCAAAAAATTAAATTTCTGGTGCCATTAAAGAACGGTCTCCATTTTTCCAGATGTGATATTTTCAATTATAAGCACAATAGGTCAAAAGCCTCACTCATTGCAAAAGTCATACAAATGTTTACATTAAAATACCAAAGCGGGAAAAAAAACTAACAGAACACGAATAAATTGTAAAAACATGTAAGTTAATGTTACACCACAAAGCTGTATACAGCCCAACTCTGAAAAAGCAACGAAATGTTGTTGATGTATGAAAAACCTATATAGCAAGCTTCCTACTAAAGTCTGTTCTATTTAAAAGCACAAACTCCTTCTAAAGCCTTCCCCCTGCCCATTTATCATCATCTCTCTCTACTGCTGAGTTATACTTGGCTGACAGCTCCTTTCTTGCTTTTTTGATGATTAAATACATTTTGATTTGCAGGGGTATCATGTAAACTTCCTGTGTGGCGCAGCATCAGGTCTGTGTTTTACACTGTCTCTTGGAAAGATGGGGAAGAGCCCATTATTTTCCCTACAAATTAGCTGGGATAACCTGAATTACCTTTGGGAATTAATTTCTAGTTTACTTTTTTCACCCTCATTTCTCAGCGCCTGTCGTGGTCCGTGTAGGGCTTCTCTTTCAGACCCTGACAGAGTGTATTCCAGGCCATGTGAATATTAAACAGGCCTGACTGCTGGAATGCCCCCTAATTGCCAGCAGATGTTGTTAGGTTTTGGTTAAGCGCTGTTTTGTCTGCAAGCTGACCTGTAAAATAACACCAAAATGACACTCTGCTGGTGAACTTTTTCTGATCAAGGCGACTGACGCCATCAAGCTCAATGATGGCGCTTGTGAAAGTTTACGGTCAGCTTAATACTCCCTCGGACAGGATACACCATGCTGTAAGTTCAGTAGGTCCTGTTCCAATTGCCAATTCCAGGTTTCTGCAACATTTTAAAGTGGAGCACCTTATTTACAGGGTTAACAGTCAAAGGAAATAGGACTGACAGAGGGATGGGATTCAACACTTTGGTTTGTCAGTTGGGACGGGGGAGGGGGGACCACTAAGATTAATATGCGGGTAACCATTTTAACATTACAGTGTAATCTATATTCAGTCCATATGTTGAACTCTTCCTTGCATTCCTCCAGAGGCATCAATGGATAATGAAAGATATGCAGGATTCTTAGATAATAGGCTGTCTTTGGAGAAGACATGCCTCGTGTCAGGCAAATGCAAGTCTTCGACTCACGTGCAAGGATTAGGTAGAGACAGCTGCCCTTTGCCATTGGTCATTGGTCATTAAGAAAATAACCCGCATGATATGAGCAGAAGGTCTGCAGATCACCGAACTCTTTATGATCCTTCTTACCTGCTGGATCGGCCACTGCTGAGATGGAACAGAGCAGCAGGTCTGAACAAAGACTAATTACCAGCTCTTAGAAAACCATTTTAGAAGTGTTTTCAAATATGGAAAAATCAAAGTTCTTATATTAAAGGTTATAAATGATGTACTGCCACATGCACAGGGGTTTTTGTAATGTCTCGGCATACTAATTTCATCACAGTCTTGGTTTGGTTAACTTGTTTGGTCTCTGCCACTGAATAGGGGGGGGCACGCTCCGAGAGATGAAGAAAAGGAATGAGAGACAGGAATACAAGACAGGACAGGAAAGGACTGACAAAAACAAAGGAAGGATGATACAAAAACTGATCAGGGCTCACAGTGTTTTAATAACTCCTTATCCAAACAGTTCTATAGGAAATGTATTGGCACTGAGATTTATTGTTTTAAGAAATGAACAACATCTTTCATTAAGTTTAATTCCCGCATCAAGAAAGTGAAAGCCCTTGGGGTCAGAGGTGAAGGTTTTCATAACTCTTGCAAGATCACAGACCCCCAGTCATGATACTCTAAGGCTAAATGATTTAAGTTTCAATAAATAACTGGGTGAAACTGTATAGCCCTCGTACCAAAGAGAGAACCACCCCATTGTCACTGAGAGAGAGCATGAGAGCGAGGCAGTGTGATTTATAGGAATAGGAATGATGCTTCTTCAATAGGACACATTCCCAACCCAACAACACCACCACCCATGATGAACTTTGACTCATTTTAACTCTTTGAGAAGGAGGTTTACAATTCTGGGAAAGGCCATTTGAACATCCTTTTGTAGATGATGTTCTTCACAGCTTCCCCCTGAGCACTGCTAGCTTCACTCCCGCCAATATGGGGGTGGAGGGGGGGCAAGAAGCTTCATACCAGTGTGATTACTTCATGCTGTAGAGTGACACTACTAATGCTGCCAATGGTGCGATTGAGAAGAGTTGGGGAATTTGAAGAAAAAAACATGAAAGCTGCATCAAACCCCACAGCGCTGCCTCCGGGACTTCTGCAAAGCACATGTGCGGTGTCAGCATGGATGTGTCAGATGGAGGTGTTTTGACTCCATCTGTTACTGTGTTGACAAATGCACAAACAGGAGAAATGCTAAGGTCATCAACATATTAGTGGGTGGGAGTGGGTGGGGGGGTGGGGGGTTTAAATGTTGACATGCAGACCCACCTGCTAAAAACATGCATGATAAGCAGCAAGCACACGTGTCCAACACAACTAGCTTCAGGACAAAGATGGCCAAAGGTGTCGTCAAGCTGGTATATACATATTCAAGACTAAATCACAACATCTGACGGTAATGTGGGACAGCCACACCGGCCATGCGATTATAAATAAATTAGGGTTAAACTTTGTTGCTTTTCTACCAAGGTAACTGAATCGGGTGTAGATTTGTGTGGGCCTAGCTTGAAATTTTGAGGTTGGCTATGGTTTGTGTTCATGCTGATATTATTTGATGTTAAAATGGGGCAGGTAACTTTAGGCAGGTAAGTTTTTTCTTTCCCCCCCAGTGCTTTGCTGCAAGACAGGTAACGAAAAGCAAATTATGACCTCAACTCTGGTGGGAGGGCACACACACACAGAGAGAGAGAGAGAGAGAGAGAGAGGACAGCTTGACATCACTCAAATCTGTTCCACACCTCCCAGAGGAACAAGCAGGCAAAATTTTTTTATTCCAGCTCTCTTGTTAAGGAAATACTTTCTCAATTGCTTCTCTCCTTTGTATGTTTTTACAGACGTTTTCTCTCCCTTGATTTCCCCTCTACGTATTTATTTGTTCTATAAACACCCGCCTGGCCGGGTTTTGTCACACAGCAGTGCAGAGGGGAAAAAAAGTCAATCGTTTCGTTCTCCCCTAGACCACCACCAACTTCAGCCTAAGAGTTTATTTTTTCTGTGATGGAGATAAGGTTCGTATCAGTGTTATTAGATGAACACAGAGGTCAAACACACAAGCTGTTAGGGTCACAACTACCATTACGGATTTGCAATTCTGAATTTCTTCAGACATATTGCATGTAGCCACAGAAAAAACATTCTTCACTTTCAAAAGCTCCAATCAGTCTCTAAGAATAGAAGCTCATTGTGTTTATACAGGACATAAATTGTGGTACCAGTTCATGTATAATAGCGAAATATCACTGTTTTGCAAGAATACTCCGAAATTTAATTATGTGCAGACCAAATGATTTTTTCAAATCATCTCTCACCACCTTTATAATATCTTAAGAACAGATACAGTATATTACAACAGGATTTGTTTTTCCTTTTTGTAAAATTCAACTGATAACACTTATGTTTCAACACAATGTATTGCATAATGAATTCCTATTCCCTTATTTGTTTTTGTTTTCTTCTCTGCTTTTTCCCCAATGAACAGCAAACACTTGAAGCCTGAAGGTGTTATTTGGCACTTTGATACTGTATAATATTATCCAGGTGTTGCAGCTGTGATAACAGTAAGAAATGGAGGACAAGGATTTTTGTGTTGCCACTTTGGTGTTCCCACAGCCCCCCTTTCTCAGTGCCCACAAACAGCGACTTGATAAAAAGGCTGTATCGGTCACTGACCACTGACCCAGAACACAACTATGACCACAGGCCAAATCAAGAGCATCAGGCCTAAAAGTCTAGGGCAGCATAGGCCTCCCAATGTCACAGGCCAAACCAAGGGTTAACAGAATCTTACCCACAATCTTAAATCATTGGAAAATAAGAGAAAGACAAAATGTGAGAGGTTAGGTGCTGCAAGTTACAATACTAAGAACTGGCTATTGGGGTTTAATCAGCCTTAAATTGATTTCCCAACAAAGTATTTTATTTTTCCATTTAAATTTGTGATCTCCAGGGTAAAACAAAATCTGTATCTGTAGGACTTAAATTTGGCTGAGCTTGTACCTCTACCCTAAATATTTACATCCTTATAGTAATTCTCACTGTGACTCATGCAAAAACTGACCCGAATGTCTCCGTGTTGTTACTATATAATTTGTGTCTTATAAACATTATAAAGTGCTGTGCTTATAACACACAGTGGACAGCACACAGCTTTTGTCAAAGACTAGAGTTTAATACAATGTAAATCTTAGGCTGCATTTGTTTTCGCATTAATCAACCACAGTCCTACATTTGTGTTCAACCTTGTAGGTTAAAATATAGGAAGCAAACCGACCAAAACAAACCTTTTGAATTAGGAAAAATAAATATATACCAGGAAATTCAGATGGTATAGGACTTGAAATTCCCCAAAGTCTCCACTGTATTGTATTATTTGGCTTTACAGACTGGAGTTTTGTTTAATAATAATAATTAAAACTAATACAAATAAGTATCAGCAGAGCACCTCTCCAAAATTGCTCTAAAAGTAAAACATATTTGCTCAGTGTCTTACGGCGGGCACGGCGGGTAGCCTGCTTCTTTAAAACCCAAAACACTAATCTTCTCAAAGCGCTTGACCTGGCCTCCGAGTCGCCATGTCCCCTCTCCTCTCGGTATCAATCACAGCTCTTACTTTCCCCTCTCACTGCACACAACATATGACTAAATAACAACCTCTGGTGTGGGGGGGGGGGGGGGGGTTTGGGGCTCAGGGACTAAGAGGGGGCAAAGGGGTATCAGACACATTCATCCACACACAGGGTTTCGGGGGAAGATAAATTGTGAGGGAGCAGCTCTGTGAAGTTGTGGAGATGAATGAGCAATGGGGCCGGCGAGACACAGAGACAGACTGGCTTCCTCCCATGGCAGCCGTGTTTCATGTCCACAGAATTAAAGGCGTCAGCTCAGTCAGATAGATCAGCAAGCCTGAGCTTGCATACTCTGCAAGGGTTAACACTGCAGGCAAGCGGAGTTCACTTTCTAAGGATAATCTTATCTGCCATATATTAACTGCATTTTTTGTACTTTATGTAAAGCTTAAAAGGCTCTAATCTGCCATCAGATGCTCACAATTAATGGGTGATGAAAGCCTACAGAGACGAAAGAGAATGCATAAAACGGCGTAAAATAGCCAAATTTCAAAGTCTGTCATGAAGTAAAGGAATCAATCCTATAGAAAGCATGAGAGGGGGTTGCAGCTTGTTTACTATAGCGTCCTTGTTCAAAATTATGGAGAGCATAGATTGTCTTGCACAATGAACAAAACAGCAAAGTTTCAACAAAGTTGGTTCTGTATTTTCAAAGTCCAGCCCGAGTCATCACAGATTTCTAAGTTCAGGTCGACTTACTAATCAACTGCCATAAGGAAGGCTTATCATGAAGTGATGGCAATCCTACTGAAAACCCATCTACACTTGATTGCCAGGACAGCGACCATCTGATGAATGTGCACAACACGTCAAAGCATCCTTGTAAACACTTGGTAATCCAGGGCTTTCAAACAAATGTATGTGAACTGAGTTGTCATTCTGGACATCAGGAATCTAATCTGGAAATGAAAGATGTGTTACAACTTCCAGACAGAGCAAAGTTTAAGTGTAGTGCACTGCGTCTATCTGTCTCAATTTGCCTGAGGATTCATTAATATTGCCCAGAATGCCAGGAAGGATGAGACTTCACAGCAGCCATACATCATAGACAGAGAGAGGCAATCTGGATGCTGAATTAATGCCAGGATCAATAAGAGAGGTCCTCACACACAGGCACATGAAGATAGGGAGCCCTGGGGAGAGTCCTAATCTAACCAGCAAGGATTCTTGTTCAGAAGATCACAAGTAATTCTCTCTACACCCATGCAGCATCCTACTCCCACCTTACTCCATTTTATCACATCACTTACACACTGATGTTTTTCTTCTAAAAGCATGAGGCTAGATTTCCTGTGACCTGCCATCAATGACATTACAAGGATTTCCAGTTCTCAGATAAATCTGTCAAAATTAATATATGTACTTCAACTGTTGCATGGCTTAAAGCTTTTTTATTATTGACTCTTAAGTATTAGTTTGTGTTTTTTCTCTTCTCTTCCTCTACAGCAATAATTAATTGAGCCCAAGTCCGAACCTCTCCCCCACCTCCAGTTCTGAAGCTCGGTCAGTTACAGGTAGCACAGTCTTTCCACCTCGTCTTCAACCAAACCCCTGGAAAGAAAAAGAAAAGAATCTAAAGCTCTGTCTTGAGAGTTTTAGACTATAAACCACAATATATGGTCACTTTGTATATAGTGACATGCTTCTCTTTTAAACTTTTTTCCAAGACAAAGTATATGCTTTAGAATGCGCACCCTGTGCAGTGATGCTTTCAATTATGCAATGAACACCAAATACTACACATGAGAGACAACAGTTCTGGACCTAAACCAATTAGCATTTTTAAAATACTTCTTCTCCCACACCGATAATGTAGTTACTGAATTTTTAATACAGATGATATTTTATACATATTTTCTGTGCCATTAGGTTGCAATAAACATGCAGATTTTGAAGCACATGAAAAATTTAAACCACAATTTCTTTTCCTTTTTTTTTTTTTTCCACCTCGCTCTCCTCTATCTCGCATTGTTGTGTTCATGGACGACTGCAATTTCTGACTCCTCTGTTTCAAGGGTGAGGAGTTTTGGATTGTTTTCACAAGTTAATTCCCGACTTTCTACCCTAGAGTCTGAAGCGGTGACAAAGCTGCTAGCGCAGGTATCCAACCCTAACCAGCTGGTGGATAAACACAGCGCTTGAACAAACAGCACTGACAGAACGCGGTCCCCCTGTCAATTTTAATGAGCCGCTACAGAAGAAAGGTTCCACTGCTGCTTTGCCAGATGCTTTGAAAAACACAGGTCTGCAGCGATGACTCGTGTGAGTCAGATACCTTCCAGGAGTGTCGGAAGGAGAAGTAAAAAAAAATAAAACAAGAGCTTCCATTGAGATGCAGATGACGAGGATGTAATGACGAAGACGTAAAAATGAAGATGTAATGAGGCAAATGTCTTCGAGGCCACAGGAAGTGGAAGCACCTTGGAATGACCGTGGTGGAATCTACTTCCTGTGACACCGATGCCCCCTTAGAAATCTCAGGAAACAGCCGCCCGCTTTCAGAATGCCTCCTGCCGTGCACAGCGTTGCCCAAACAACATCCACCAGAGCAGTCATCATTGTAAAGGTCAGAGATATGCAACCTTAACCCTTCCCATCATGTTTACGTAACAGTCCCAAAATAGTTGAATTATGTAATTAATGACTGGACAGGAAGGCAGGGCTGCGCCAGAGTGTAGAAGACCCAGAAGTGTCTAACCCCATATCTTGGATACATACAGCAGCCTGCTGAACTCATTACTGCCTGAAGATGATCCTCGATAACAACCAGCAGAGTGAGGAATTAACAGAGCAGCCTGATCGGGAAGAGAGCGCTCATCAGCATCTACACTACACATCAACTGCTTCACTGGGGAAAATCTGTTTCAGTTATTGCTTCCCAAGTCACATTTCTTGGCAGCCTTACACTGCACTATTCGCCCATTAGAACACACAGATCAGCAGAGAAGTGTTACACAGGGCTGTTTAGGGGCTACTGGGAATCTCAGAGCTGGTGGCAGGCCCTCAGAGCCACACTGATGATTGCAGTAGAGAAATACTGGTGCACACACTCACACATTATACAGGGCATGGGTGATCTCTGCACTACAACTTCACAACAAGATGCTAAACTGTCACTCTGGGTCCTGAATCTGAAGCTCCGCGGTCTTCCCCGAGTGCAGGACAGTGTTACCTGTAGGCGGTAATCTCAATGTCCAGGGCCATCTTCTCACTCAGCAGCTGCTCGTAGTCATCAGACTGCTGCTTCATCTCCAGCTCCAGGACCCCACGAGAATCCTCAAGCTCGGACACGCAGTTCTGAGAAACCACAGGGCCAAAGAGGTGAGGAGAGCAGGGCTGTGCTTCTATTCACCACACGAAGGCTTGCACACCCGAAGACAAATACACCCAAGGCTGGAAATCTACAGCCTTGTACAACATATTTACCAATTTCGGATTCAGTGGTCCTCTTAACTGATTTTCTTTCCTTCTTGAAACCGTATCCGTAAAAAATACAATTAAATGTCTCTTAGAACCAGACAATATGGCTAAAGTCTGCATTTAGCTTGGCCTGTGCAAGAGCTTGACTATACACTATACAAAAATGCTTGATGTGCCACTTGTTAGAGAGAGAGGAGAGACAACGAGGAAGAGTGATCTACATAGCCTTCCATGTTGTGCCGTTAGTCAACAAAACTAAAATGGCCTCATCAAAACAAAGAGAGGACAGCAAGGACAGGGCTTCACGCGGCTCCCTCAGCTCCACACTCATCTCTCTTCACCTCCAGCTGTGCGATCTCCTCCTGGTGCTCATCATCCCACGCCTCTATCTCCCCCTGGAGCTCCTCACCCCGCCTCTGCAGCTCCGCCAGTTCTCTCTGCAGCTCCGAGATCTACATAGAAAAAACACACACACACACACACACACACACACACACACACAATGTAGTGAGGTGTGTGGCAGATCTTCTTTCATATGTAAGGATCAGATTGTTCCCGAGTCTTACCTGTGTAATCCTCTGCAGATCTTTAGTTATACAGTACCACTGAAAGCAGTGTACTTTCATTTTACTATTAACACACTACATGGATCAGATTTTCAAACTAGAGCCAATCTGTGTGGATGTAAAACATATTAAACAAGTATTAGACATCTTACTGTAACAAAATCCAAAAGTTGGTCCCAGAACACTGCTGTATTTTTTCAGTTTTACCACAATGGTAAGGTATAACCTCATTTCAAAGCCCTCATCAAAACACACATGTTGAGAGATAATCTCTTCTCCCAGACAGTGTCACCACGATGAATAATTACGGTACTCATGTAAGTTAAACAATTAATTGTAAAGATTAATGAAGTTTCAAGATTGTATAGCTTTCCAGGTAGATCAGTGAAAGCCTTATCCATATTATTTAAAGGGTGATGAGGTCCAAAATGAAGCTGTCTTTATGTTCCATCTGAAGGTGCTGTACACGCTAGAGTGCACTAGAGATGATTAGTGTGGTCTGGAGCTTCGCCTCACACTGTAAAATGCTATGGAAGTCAAAATTAATGTACAATCCCTGTTTTATTATACACAGTGCGCCCTAGACTAATTTAACCACAGGCTGCTTATTTTTTTTAAGCTGTTTTTGGTCAGGATCCAATTACTTAAAATGTATCATTTAAAGTAATGGGTGAGTGTAAGAAACTGTTAAGACTACAGTATTTTATCAAAACAAGTTAATTTATGCAGTACATATCATCAGTAAAAAGTTTTTAGATGTCAGGTTATGGGTTAGAATAGTGGACAGTGTATTTTAAATATCAGGAGGGTCTACCCAAGGAATATCACAAAGTGGTGCTGAATAAATGCATTTGTTACCGAATCTGCTATTAATGGAATCACATTTATTTTGACTTTCTGGTGTGTGGTAACCATTACTAATGGCATACTTTATTTAGATCAGTAAGTGATGTATAATTTATATCTTTCTTTGACCCAATAATGATCTCAGGTTTCATATACCTGATAACTTGTCATCTAGACTAAATAGCCATTTATTTTTAAGGCAACTTTTTATAAATAAGAGGAAGGAGAAGAGAGATGTCTGCAGTTTAATCACCAGACTGTGATTTGTTTAGTACCCCTGATGATTTTATCTGGGAGTGTTTGACATTATAAAAGATACACATAGAAGAAATAAAGTCTATAGTATTTTGCACCAAAATGAAAAAGCAAGAAAGATACATCTGACTGAAAAGACAGGATTAGATGCACAGAGAACTTGCATTTCAGATACTGCAATGTAAACAACCTGATTGTCTGAAAACCCCCCCAAGGGAATCTGCTCCAACTGTAAACTCCAACTGTGCTGTTGTAGGAGCCTAGTGTAGGGCAAAAGCTGTGGTTTACCAATTGCATTTCACTGTCTAGCAAATGTGCACCTACATTGGCTCTTTACAGATCACTGGCAGTAATCTCTGGGTTGGTAATGCCAGTTACTCACCCGTTTCTTGAGCTTGTCGATCTCCTTCACTTGAGCGATGTGTGCCGCTTTCGCTCTGGAGTCTCCTGGGCCTTCATCTTCACCCATCGTAATGGCAGCTTGCTTGGACTCAAACTGGTAAAGACCAAATAAACAAAACACTACTACTTTTGGTGCATCTCAAGTGCTCATCACCCACCTTTCCCTCACCCCTGTTGAAAATAACATTAAACCACTTCACACGCTAAGAACTTTAATTCGGAACATCTGAAAAAGAGCGGCAAAAATCAAGACTTAATTGAAGTGCTCTTGGGTAAGCAGGTGTGCAGGTATCCACCATTGCAATTATAATTAAACAGTAATTACAATCACTTGTGATGTACACAATTACACTTTAACACACTAATTGACCTCAGGGTTGTTTTGGGGGCTGGATAACAGCTGTCAGGGAAGGAGAGTTATGGGGGTCTGGAGTCACACAGGAAGCTTTTCGCCATGCCAGGTCAAGGCCTGGGATCCCACAGCCTGGACTCCCCTCCTATAACCAATAGACTTGTGCTCCCCAGTCTTTCCAATTAAAAATGTTTCGTAATAATAAATATATAAAAGGGAAATCCAATGTTAGAATATTTCTGCAAGATGAAGGTATGAATGGTTTAACGGTTACAGTTAGGTGGTTTAGAGAATTATTTTGAACAAATCAGAGTTAATTTGTATCCCAGGCTAGGGTTAGAGGTCACAGTGCTTTATTACTTCACTTGAATATGTGTAGATGTGTAAAGCTTGACATTTTAGTCTTGGCTAGGGTTGAGGTCAGGCTGTGTTTTGGCCTTAAAAGGGGGCAGATGACCTACTGATGTAATTAACTGGGTTATAGTGAATGCAGTTCAGCATAAAGTTTCTAAATATGAGCTTTATTTACTAAAATGTTTTGAGCAGGGGGTGCTGCCCACCGAAAGTAAATTTTACATTTTAAATTATTAGCTGCTTTATCAATTTGTTTATGTATTTTGCAGGGAGGAGCTTAAGAATAGAGTCATATAATACATGCACTACACAAACACATGAAAGATTGGTCACATAACGAGGAGAAAAAACAGATTACACTACTAATAGTACACAAACTGCGAGAAGAGGATTATAATGTTAGCTTACCCAAAACGGCCGTTCACAACATGGAATAAACACATCTCAGCACACAGAGGGAGAATAAAGACGACACTGGACACAACAAAAACAAGCATCTTTCGCTTCCATTACAACTCCCTTTAAAGCACTCAATCACAGCCAATCAGAACTTGCCATCTACTGACACAAACATGTAACTGAATAGCTTGCTTCCAAACAGAGCAATAAAGATGCCTTAACAAATTGACGATGCCTACATTGGACCCTATCTATCTTACCAGCTTCACACAGCAAAGTCTGAAACTCAGCAGCACATTAAAGAACATTCTTCATTGCGACAGCTTTGGGGAAAAACAAAACAAAAAAACTCTTACCTACAACTTTGCTAGTACCACTCCTGCTAAAGGCTCGGCACTTGCTTCTGTGATTTTATTTTGGTTGCTATCGATGTTGTTGATGCTCTCCTCACAATTAGTAGCGGTCAGATTTTCGATTCTGCCTATGTTCTATTTTGCATGCCAACTGCATGTGAGCGCTAGCTTTATTCTTGCGCTCTCACACCATCAATCACGGCGCTGATTGGCTGTTGTTAATCTGAACAGGCCCTTTTCCCTGCCATTTCAAACAATTATGCACGTTTCAATTAGCAATAGGTTATTCATAAATCCTCATCACTGCATTAAGCACCAGCAGGGGGTGCTGCACCACCCCCTTACCACACATATGTTTACAGATACAGAATAAAGTAGAAATGGTTACAGTTACATTTAGGTTATTAAGTGAGCATTATTTTAATGCTAGCCTACCCAATAATAATTTTAATTATGCACTACAATAAAAAAATGTAGGTAACCTACTGATGTAAACATATGCTTATTGTGCCAAACCACCTATTTCAGTAACTGCAATGCAGTATCACAGTTCAGAATAAAGATTCTGATTAATATTTAGGCATTAGGTTTTTTTGTTTTTTTTATCCCTGTATGAAGATAAGATGATTCATTTTAAGGTTGGTGTGTAACATTGATGTAATACAATAAGATGCACATCATTTAAATATTTGTGTTTAATTCTGTCAGGAACTTATTTCACTCATAATTTAATAACTTAAATCAGGGGTTCCCAATGTCTGGTGATGGAGGGCCAATTTCCAGAGGTTGCATGGTATGTGGGGGCCACAGTTTGGGGTATAGGGGTATGTAGAAAGGTTGTAAAGTGGATAACTATGTCATGGTTCTTGGTGTCAATGTCAAGTGAATATAAACATAGGAATGCCTCCCGGACCAAAACATTGGGAAAAGCTTTTCAGATTCAACATGCAGCTGGTCAATGTGGCGTGGCGAGGCTGAACGCCCCCATTCCCTGGCACAGCAGAGCACTCACGTCTGCCACAGAGAGAGTGCACAGCTGACCACCCCGCATCACCTAGATTATTACCCAGATTAATAGAGTACCTGCAGGCTCTGGGCCAGCTGGCTGTAGTAGGCCTTGATGTCTAGGATGGTGGGGCTCACGTCAGGGCAAGGGAACTCCAGGCTAACCACTGGCACGCCATCACCAGGGGCACCCAGAGTCTCAATGCGCTGCGGAAATAGAGAGAGACATTTCAGAGGGAAAGGGGGGGGGGGGGGGGTGTACACTTCCCAAAACCCACTTCTCTGTTATTATCCTTGTCTGTCCAGGAACTTTACATCAATTCATTAATCTACACGCTTCATAAAAAGGATTCAAGCAATTTCGAATGTAAATTTATACAAGCCATAGGCTGCATCCAAATCTGTAATTTAAATGCACTGCTACTGCAAAACTGGATGACTGTGATATTATGAGATGTAGAAAATGAATAGAATCCTACTTCAATAGTACTCCAAATATTACTAGCATGACTACTACTACTTATAATAAATATAATAAGGTACTTTATCTTGACAAAACGTATGCTCCGTGAACTATCTGCATCTTCAGGGTAAATATTTGACAGATCCTTTCTTATAATGGATTGTAATATGAAGTATTAAAGTACAGACGAAGAAACTAAACTTTCCCCATGAATCTGATTTTCTACAAAGACAATTTAGAAAACTCCAATAAAAAATACTGCAAGAGACTTATCATGGAAAATAAATGTTTTTTGGAAGTTTAAATTATGATAATCTTTTTAATTTTTACAGACTTATGACTTCTGTTTTGGTTTAACATTAAGGTCAGATTTCCACAGCTATAAATAATCGAATGTGTCCCAGAGGGAATGTGTGTAATGTTAGCAAGCTGAACTTTAATAATGCATTTTAAATAAACACACACAAACACACACACAGAAACCAGAAAGAGTGTGTAGTTAGTTTCTCCTTGTTCTATTGCACTCATGCTCAGAGCTGAGATCCAATCTGAAAGTCTGTCAGAGGGAGTGGATTGGCAGCACCAGGCCAAGTTTGTTATGTGGGTTGTGATTTCCACTCTGGGGCCTCTGCTCCTACCTGCCTGTAGCACGGCTTATGTTTCTCCCCTATAACTATAATGAGTTGCTTGAGAGAGGCTGCGACGTGTGGCCTGCTCCCCACTGGTATTTGTGTCACGCTGCCAGCATGCTAGGGTGAACATTGTTGGCACTGTTCTGAATCGAAAGTGGGGTGGCAGCAGGGTCACTGCCCTTCACTGTTCAGAGTGAGAGGGGGAGGGTTTGTGTCGGTGTGCTCTGTTTCCCTTGCTTTTGTTTTATGAGATTTCACTCCCACATTTTGAAAATCACCAGTTTTGTTTACACCCCACCCCCACTCCCTCCAGTTTGGAAATTGATCATCAGTCAGGAGAGAGGAAGGCAACATACACCCTTCCCCAGTGGTCAGGTCCTGGCAGCCCATTCATTTCTTCTCTCAACATAAACCCACAGCACGACCAACAGTTCTGGCAACATGACGTCATATTTGCACTAGTGCCCCTTCACACCAATCATGCTTCCCTCCCTGCCTGCATCATCATAACGGTCTATCCTCCCTTTCCCACTGCTTTTGTTCCCCGTCTTCACCCTTTCCCCAGTCTTACCTGCTCTTGCTGCTCCTGCATCCAGGCCAGCTGGTCCTCATAGATGGCTACCTGATCCCTCAGCGCCAGGCACTCTGCAGTTACAGCATCCACCGCCTGTAGGGGGAACCAGAGAGCACAATAATCCAGAGCATGATACGCTTCTCACACAATGCACTGCAGGAAAACACTCTGTGGTTGAATCCAAGCATTTGTCCATAGGAAGGCAAGTGGTCTCCTCAGTCAGTGTTCACTATGTATGCAAGCCAGTAACTGGAGACAGTCTGAGGTCTGTCTGGGCTGCAACAGATCCCAGAAGATTATTCTCTTTCCTTGTGCTTCGGGCCATGCTTTACAACTTGGAACAAACCTTCTCTTTTGTGGATTTTCAAATTCAAGCCAGCAGTGGTAGTAATGGCATTAGTCCTATTCCAATGTAAGCCTATCCCACACCTGTAATTGAACCATTCAAACAACCATCAATTACAAAACCAGAAAACCCCCAACAGCGCATTCCTAGAATCCAGAAAGTTGGAGAGATGACTGCAATGTAACTCGAATTGACCACATTTCAATTATGAAAACAAAGGCCAATTTAATGGCAGATATTTTTTTAACTTTTTGTATTTGTGCATTCAACTCTATATCCTCTAGTCCCATCCTGTCCTCTTTTATGGCAGATTTCAATTCAATGCTGCCCAAAATGAGTATTTTGAACATTCAGAAGGTATATTATAGTATCACACTGATTGAATAACAGCTGCAAGAGTTCATGCTGATTAATGTGGTAAGATAAAGAAAATGATTTACCTGAACAGAGGCGTGGCAAGGGGGTAGGCATGCCAGGCATTTTCAGGGTTCATATGGCTCTCTTACCATGTAAAGCAGTTTTCCTCCTCCTTTCTCAGAGTGAAGTTTAATCAATAAAAAATCTTGCCACTGCTGTTCAATTTAATGTCAATCAGTGTCAAATTGTACCCCACCCTGAAAACAGAACCTCAGAATTTAAATAGATTTTTGCAACACCTTTTCAGTTTCAACCTCAAAACTGCTTAATAGCAAAGAGGGCTGAATGCAAGAACCTTCCCTGCTCTCTCACAATCTATGACAAACAAAAGCTCCTTTCCTCACCAGATGAAACGAAAGCACACATATTGTCCTGCTATTGTCTCCACTAAGTATGGTACGCTACTGGAGTCCACCATTTCGGTTATATTAACAGAAAAAGAGAGACAGAAAAGACCGAATGTCTTAATTAAGACACTACACTTCACATCCTCAGTGGTTGGCGATTCAGTGGATGTGCTACAATTCATACAATGGTTATTAAAGGCCTGGGTGAGATTTTACTGTGTCTGATGGCTCCTAGACTATGGGGCTGTGTTACAGCAGTCTTAACGTAGATCTGTCTAGGAACAGCTGCATTAATGCAGTGCAGAGATGCCAGTTTACAGAGACCAGCATGGGGCAAGAAGGCTGTAATGAGGTAGTTAGACAACAGTGACATCAAGTGGAAGAACCAAGTTAGTGCAGCATCTAATTTTTATTTTATTTTACCTAGACATTTATGAAACACAGGTCTGATTTTTGTTGTCTCTCACATGAACTTGCATTTCATTTTAGCTCAGTTTGGGTGCAGTTGAAGGGTGGCATCATTAATGTGTAAATAAGCATTAGGAAAATGCAGACCAATCTAGAGAAATACAATGGAGTCTGCAAAGTGCACACTAACATCATCCTCATCAACAGGTCTAGAGAAATAAAGCAAGACTATGGCCATTTCAAAATAATAATAATAATAAGTTTTATTTCAGCTGAGCTTTTCATCCTATAATAATTTCCTTACAAGCTAAGCTAAATACACATATGTGTTTGTGTGTTAAGAGTTGATCTCTTTTGGTTGGATTTTTCCTGAGATTCATACTCTCTTCTCTTCTCTTCTGCAGCTTGTGAAAGCAGTGAAGGTTTGGCTCAAACGGGCACTGTCTGAACAACAGACATGTAGCGCTCTTAACACACTGTTGGCTGGAAAGGAACTTTGAACTGCATGGTGGACGGAGGCTGGGTTACCATGGCGATGTCCTCCCTCTTCAGCTGCATCAGACAGCGCTGCTCAGATGCCTGCTCGAACATCTGCTGCTGGAGATGGAGTTCTTTCTGCCGCTCACGGATGTCACTCAGGATCTGCTCCTACAGGAGGGGAGACAAATATATCAGAGGGTCAAGGTGACTGGGTTCAAGTGTGCTGACAGGTGTTGTTTTATTTCTCACAAACATTCCACGTTTTTATTTTTGTGAGCTCAGGAATGCATCTTTGTAAGAGGGCAGCTGGCACAACGTTTCAGTCATCAGGACCAATCAGTTAGGACCTGGTGGGAATCAGGCTGCTAACAGACCGAGTCCTTGGAAAATAACAACTTCTATAAACTCGTGTCACTCCACCATTAAATGTATTACAGCAGTTAGGTAATGGATATGAAATGATAGGCTGTGTAATATACATATTGTTTATGATTTCCATTCATTTTTTCCCCAAAATGTCTGCCTTGCTCATTCCAAATGTAATTCAGTTTGCACTGGTGATAGTATTGTGATTATCTTTAATTGTATTGTACTTATAAATCCCCCAAAGTATATTCTACATTTTATTATTTATACTTGTAAAATGTATATTACATCAAACATATGTTATATATTATTGCTAAGCAACATTGGAGAATTGCATTTTGTACTTAAGGCATTTCCTTGATTAGAAACAGCGACCCGATGATGTAGGCAGTTTGGTTTTAGCACCACCTAGAGGTGTGTGAAGGAACAGAATTCCTCATCAGTGTGTATAACAATCCCAATCACAGCAGTGAATGACATCTTTCCATCCTTGTTTATCGTATTTTTTTTTGCAGGATGTACTGTATATGTAGTTCCAATAATTATGAAAATATAAAAACATAAATGACCATACTCCCAACAAATACCAGACTGGTTACATCCACTGTTTGATGAATGCCATTGTTTTGACTATACTTGCATTCACATCATTTAAAACCATAAGCAAGCCACATCCAGGGAGTCGAATAACAGTCACTAATTCTGTAACAGATAGGAGATTGTTGTTTAGTGACAGATATTCAGACACTGAAATTGTCTTAATACCTCACAAATCTGTTTGGGAAGCAAACATTACTTGGCAGTGCTGGTGATATTAAGTTAAAAAACATGCAATAATTGGTGAAGTATATTGTGAACAAATGAGTTAAGCAGAACTGCTTGGCTAGGAAGCACGTGTACGCAGAGGAGCCCGTCTGACACTCATGGGGGCAGGCAGTACCTTCTCCTTGCGCAGTGCCTCCACAACAGCAGCTAGACTGCAGCCCTCCATGCCCCGCCCAGTGGAACGGGTAGCCGCCTGGCTGCTCAGTCTGCCCTCCAGCTCCAGGATCTGGGCCTCAAGAGTCTCATTCTCCTCCTCCAGACTGCGTGCCTAGAACAACAGCACAGGTCAGCGCCATCCACCCACTAAACATCTGCATTCCTGTGCAATGCAATACTGAAGTGTCACAGATATAGGTTGAGGAGATGGAAGAGCAGAGCTTGATTTTCAGTATGTGAGGAGGCTGCACTGAGCACAAGATAAAGATATATATGTTAATCACCCAAGCATTAAAACAGCAAATCAGGTTCATAATTTCTGGAGATGTCAGTAAATGATCTACACTAGCACCTGCCTAAAATGGGACCTAGGACTGGGACCTTTCAGTGTAATGGAGCATCATACATTCTTGGTTATTGGTTTGCCTCATCTAAAGGCTGCCCACATCATGAACTCCCCTGCAGTGCAGCAAAGCAGCATAGTAAAATTCTGAAAGCTAATGTTAAACTAATGCTCCCATAACATTCACAATGCGTTTCCAATTTGGGGGAGAAGATTGAAATGCAAGAAGTGTGAGGTGTGAGGGCATTGGGCGAGGCTTCCCTGGCCGCCTCACCGTGTCGATGAGATAGGCCAGACGGTCATTGAGCGCTGCAATCAGACTACGCTCCTTCACACACTGGGACAGACTCTCCCTGCTCAGGGCACGGGCTACCTCGAAATCAAGCTCCTCCAACTGCCAGTCTGCTGAAACCGCCCTTCAGGAGAGAGGGAGAGACAGGGAATCAGTTCAATTACACCAGGGCCTACTTGGAATCAGGGCAACAGTTATAAAGGAAAAATATGTGGACTATCAGCTTAATGGCAAAAGTGTGTGAGTATCTCTATATATAAATGTATGAGTGTTTCACACATATATATGTATATTCATATATCCCGTGGCCTCTGGGGAAAAAAAAAAAAACTGATTGGACAGCGAACACCCTTTCAAATCCAATCTTGCTTTGAATGACTTGCCAATAAATCAGTGATAACTAACTCCCCATTCTCCAGAGCCACATCCCTGCAGGTCTGTTAATAATCTTAAAATACACAGTGGCTATAAACCTAGTTTAGACTACTTAAGTCAATTATTAATTCAGCGAATCCATGAAGAAGTCACAAAATGACCAAGTCACCTAAGGAGCCAATGTAACTCTTACTTCCAGGTAAGAGTTTCATTAACCTGGGTGGCAGTTGATATGCTAAACAAATATTCAACCGTTTGGATTCAAACCACATAGATTTGAGCTCTAGGAAACAGGAATATCATTAATATTATGATTAATAATAAATATACAAATCAATGTCCAGTGTGTCAGAGAGAACCACTATCACACTACTGTTCTAAGGACAAGTGGAGCGGGAGGAAAAGCCTGTGCATTACATAGCTGACCAATTACTGTAGCCTTCCCAATTCAGTAGCTGACCCTCCAGATCCCATATAGATGCTAGAGAATGTATGATGTAATAGTGAAGTACTTCATTTGATTGCTGTTTGAATAATAACACCTCCCTCCATCACAGTGGAATTGAGAAGGAGGACACTGCTGTAACATACAACAGGGTGGGGATTTTTTGTTGCAACACAAGTCCAATCATTGCTTAATAAAACAGGCACTTTTGATAGCGAAGCAATGAAGATAACCTCTCCCATTTTTCTACAAAATCTACAACATTTTTTTGTGTTATTATACTGTTAGTGTTATGCACATTTCTTAAAATTACCATACATTTTAACCAGCTCTTACAGAATACAAAAACAGACCAAGTCATTGATTTTAAAACTGTACTACCTCTACTATACAGTAATCTACCTAGTAGCCACCTGAAGATAACTCCACTACCAAGTTAATTATTTAAAATGGCGAACTTTATCAGATTTTATCTGATAAAATGTACAATATTGTGTTCTATAAATCTATCCTTGGGAGCCATTTTGTCTCATCCCCTGTAAACTGATCATTATTTTTTCCTATTGATTTATTTCAATCATCTTTATCCTTCTCCCCTTCACACCAGATAAGGATTTAAAATTCTACATGACTGGCACTTCAGGGGATCAGATAAAGCCACTCACCTGGCAGAAGCACGGTCCTGCGCCCCACACTGAACCATGCAGCCAGAGCTCCACTGTTCCTCCTCGAACAGCCGCCGGTATGAAGACACTCTCAGCATGATCCACAACAAGGCAGGGACACAAGCAGTAGGCAAACACGGGCACACGGACAAGACAGGGGTTATATACAGGGAGGAGGAGAGTGATAAGGGGAATTTCACACAAAGGAGAGGGATCTCTCACAGCCTCCTGACTCCACTAACTATAGGGGTGTCGTCAACAGCCAAGGATTTAGCGAGGGACAGAGACAGGCCAGCAATACCTAGTCCCAAGCACACACCACAGGCAAGGAAAAGTGTAGGTTATTGGAGGCAAAGCTCAACAGCACACTTGCCTCTCTGACTTCCATGAAAGCCACATGGATGTATTTTCCCTGGCTTCGCTTCACATGTGTCAGGGGTGGCGGTGCAAGGATGGAGTCACAATTCACTGGTCACCTGTTCCACACAGCGATTAAATACCAACACTAAGACTCCTCTATATCGGATGTTAAGGTACGCACACACGCATACTTCTTAATTTTGTTGCCCTTATTATAACAACATTTTAAATTAAAAAGTGCAATGAAATGTGTCTGGCAGTCCTGCAACCAGGCCAGAACAGAACTGAACGGAGAGATTGAAGAAAAGAAAATCCAGTAAAGGGGAAAAACGAAATAAGTCAAAGAAAAACAGAACATCAAGACATAATTTTTATTATTCCATTAAATAAATTAAGAAGTACCACAAAAAAAAAAAAAAGGAAATTTAAAAACAGCAAGTGTGCAAGTGAATTCTTAACATACATTACAAGAGATCCATAAAAGAAAAACAACAAAATACAAAATGCCTTCAGGGCTGCTAAAAACAATCAGTATGGAGAAATCTCCCAAAAGAGTTGTCCAAGGTAATTCAGAGTTCTGTCAAGTCAGAGAGGACTACACTGTACCTATACAGTAAGACCCTGTAGTTTGGTAAACACATGGATTGCATTTCTTCATAACTGTAACAGGTAGAACTGCATCTGCAGGCTATACTTCCTTGTACAGCCAAAGGTTACCAGTGGGAAGGTTACCAGTCATGGAAAGGAAAGTGAAAGGAAATTGGATTAAAGGCTCCTGCTTTGATTTTCACAACCACTAACGTATGGACAGTAAGCACTGGACACTCCTGTGTGATGCCAAAGTAAGGTATAGACTAGTGTTGTCCGAGTACAACTAATGTACAGGAGAGGTAGTGTATGAGAGAATGGGAGGAGATTTACCCATGTTGATTTATGGAGCGTGAGACTTTGGAAAAGGTAGGTTAGGAATAAAAAGCTGGAGTACACTTAATTTCTCTAGGATGAGGGCAAGGAAGTCTGGCGAGGGAGATTATTATGGGATGGTGTTTTTTTAACACACAATGCGGAAATAATTTAGTGTTTTGTTTTCTATTAGAGATTGGCATGGTCGGCTGATTTCCTCAGACTGATGCATGTGGAAAAAGGAGTGCTAAACTGCTGGCAAGACAACCAATGATGACTGACAATGTTTGGTTTGCAAGCAAGAGAGACGTTTGACTGAACATGGCCGATACTCCAACCTCAAACCAACAGGAAATGTTAGGCTTCAGTACAAATTGACAAAAAACTGTAGCAGAAGCACATTCCAACTCAGAGCTATCTTAGGAAATATCTGTGTTAAAGGGCAGTGTTTTAAAGAGAACAAATGCACATATAGCATTCTACTGTAGCCTCTTCTAACTTTAACATTACCAACATAGCTTCATGCATATTCAGCTGCCGATACAATACTCTTGGTCAAACAGCACACCGGCGGCCGTTTTCATCGCAGTCCTGGGAATGTAGTTCATTTAAAAGCTTTAGGAAAACAGGCACTATGATCGCAACAGTGATTTCATTCATCTTTCTATAGACTTTCCTCTACAGGCTCAAGATTATTAGCTTTTATTTTATCAGGATTTATATCTATTTTTTTTTTCTGAATGATCTTTTCACACTGGTGACAGTGCACAGTAAAGCCCACACATTAGCCTACCATAGCCCACTTGTATTTCCCATATCTGACACACAAGCTTGTTGAGTAGCATTTGAAGTCTTCTTTTGGGTGGAACCAGGAAAAGGCATTAAAAACGAACACACGTAAACAAATAATTTTTCTTTTTTTCCTTAGGTAGTCTTTAACGTACCATTTATATGACACACAACCCTAAGGATAAATACAGACATTATTGGGTGATTAACAGCACAATTTTACATCACACAGAAGGACAATGGAGACAGCAGCACTATGTACAACAGAGCTTAAGACTTCAGGGCCGCGTGGCATGCCGCTTTGCTTTTAGTGTGCATTTCTGAAGGAAAAGAACGGCCTGCTAATGCAAAAGAGAGACAGCATGTGTAAACTGAAGGGGAGAGCACTCTCATGTGGATTGATAAACAATGCCCAGGTTTACAAGAGGGAAGGTGATTGTGGGAGGCTGCAGAGTGATGCAATGGAGGTCCAAACAAATGCATCAGTTAACAGGACAATGTAAGAAAACACATTACAGACTTCACACCTCATGAGGGTAAGGACTGGTTGGATTGTTTCAACAACTGTGCGCTGCAGCAAGCAACTGAAGTGAATGAGTTCTTTCTAAGTCCTTCAGCTCCCAGGTTGCCACATCAGAGTCCATATTTCAGCAATGCAGAAGAAAACAAAATGATGCCCACACAGCCAGCATGAAAGGTGAAATGTATTTTATCCACTTCCACCTGAAGCAAAGACTACTTTAAATATATATACATATATATAAATGTATATTTATAATTACATAATACAATAATGCCAGCAGATTTCCCCCACTTCATACTCTGGTATTATTTAAATCGATTTCCATGTGACCTTCCTTGAAATGCTGTGGCTCAGTATGTGGCCGATTGTCTGAATAATCCCATAGTGCTCATAGACTTCATTCCAAAATCAGCCCGACTGATGACCCTGTCCCAATGACAACTCCCATCTGCAAAGGCCATGTTTCTGGTATCAAGTCCATCCAAGAAAGAGAACTCATGTGTTCTGTGCCTCGAACACAGACGAGCAGCATAAAATCAACAGTGTAGATGGCATGTTTTAGTGTAATATATTCTTCCATTTCTTCTTGGAGGCCTAATATATAAAGTCAGACTTACCAGAATATGCAGAGATTTTGGCACAGGAGACCCAACTTCCAACCCTACATGGAGCTGGGGAGGAGGGTTTTATATAGATGGCCAGGGGGAGAAAGGAATTCAAGTGTCAAGGCTTTGTGGTTTTCAAAGCCAGCCAAAAATAAATAAAATGACAAAGGCATTGATTTTAAACCTTTATAAACAGCCACAAGCTCCTGAATGTTAAATAGTGCCTTGGGTTCAGAAAGGGTTAAAAGGGTAAGAGAGGCTAGAGTAGGAATCCCTGACAGTGATGGCTTTGCTGTTGAGTGAGATGGGGAAACAGGAGGTTATGTCTGCATGGTCCAAAGATGGCTGTCTTGGGGTGTCTGCCTGGCGGATCTACACTATCTCACATTCTCTGTGGGTCTATGTATGGTGGCCCACACTAGATCAAGAAATTTGCAAGTGCCAGGATGAGCAATCACAGTCCAAGCTCCCAGTACCTTTTCTGTCACGCAATAGCTTGGGATGATCCCTGAACCCCCCCGAAGGTGGTCCTCACTCTTCATCCCCACCCATGAGGAACCCCAGGATGAAGTCTGTGGCTCTCTGACGGTCCTGTTGATTCTGTCTGCCGATTAGGTTGGGCGGGGGCCTGATCAGAAGGGTGCCGAATAGAGTGGCTGAAGAGGAAGAAAAATAAATGAAAACACAGTTAAGTCCCTCCTGAATGAGTCTCTTTACAAGGATTTCTGTGTCTACCAGTTAGGGATGAGATCAAATTGCTGAAAATTTGACTATTCAATAACGATGGCCAATATCGGCAAGTGAATCTAACATTCAGAGAATAAAAAAGTTGCTGATTGGCTCTCTAGCAGTAATGAAGATCGATGGGAGGTGGGATTTGTTATTTCTTGTCTGTGATTGGCTGATCTAGAACGTACCTTGACTAACGATGGCTTCCTCACAGAAATGTTCTGTATGGAAATACTCTGACAAAGTAAACTAAAGCACTTAAATGTAAAAGATGAGCAGTGCAATTAAACTACCACAAATCAACAACTGGTATGTTAACCCACCTAAAAGCCAAACACCCTTCTACAATGCTAGCAATGACAGAAAAGGAAAGAGGACCACAACAAACATACTAATATTATTAAGCTAGCTACATACGTAGTCCGCTATTGCCTATATATCATAAGTTATATATTTTTTCTTTACTGGAACTCGAACGCACAGGTATGTTTCCGTTTTGATTACGCATAGTCTATACGTTGAGTGTGGTTTGAAAACGTGGGAAAAGTAGTTTTGTTAAGTAGATTGTATAACTTAGCCAGCTAGTCTAATACATTTTGTATTTCACAGTTATGACCAGAACACTAACACAAGGACACTAATGTTCAGACACAATAAGGTCTCTTAAATGTCTTCTGAGAATAATAGAGAGTAACACAGCTGGTCCCATTTTAGGATTTAAAGAATGCTTAGATCAGTCCACTAAAGAGACAACACTACATAATCTCAATAACATGCTCTCCACTAGAATGATGCCACCTCCAACCAGACATGGTCTGCTGGTTTAGAAAGCCTCACTGAGGAACCAGCTATTCCTACAGGATTTTCTGCCATTCACTTATTTACTCTCTGAACTAGGGCCTTCCGATACCTGATGAGACCAAGCATCCAAAACACAAAGTCAATCTACAACCCCCACAGAGACTCCCTAGAGAACAATAAGATAATAGGCAGGAATGTATGATTCCAATGCAATCCTGCACACATTAAAACTAGGTGTTAAAATGTTTTTTTGTTTTTCTTTCGGTTACTGGACATGTCAAAAGCTGACAGAGCTCAGCCTATGCTTTTGCACTCGAGTCAAGGCAGTTAGATGCTGCCCTAGGCCACGGCTCACCTATGAGGCTGGCAGTAAGGTTATTTTGATCAGAATACTTGAGCAGCTCCCGCAGAAAAGCCATGAGGTACCGGAAAACATTACGGTGAGACCGGGGCAGCAGGGAGATCTGCTACAGAGGGATAAAATAAAAATAAAAACCATTAGGAGCCTGCCTGAGGTCAACAAAACTAACAAGTATAATTTCTCAGTGAGCTGTGCATTCAATCACATGAAACTACGATAAAACACATATGGGCTCTTTTTTTTTTTTTTTTTTTAAACATGTACAAGTAGGGAAGCGCTTTAGTTTCCCATAGGCAGTTCTTTGTTTCTTAAAGAAGAAAGAGAAGGCTTTTCAATGGCAGCTGTCAAACCATCAGGTTACATTAGAACTGAGGATCAGGGCATAACAAAGATTGTGCTAGTGTATAACACTTCAAAGTTCACTGTAGCGTTTCACTATAAATGTCAGGGAAAACCCCCAGCAAATAGTATGCAAGCAAAAGAAATATAAGCCTGGTTGTTTACCACATATTAGTCACTGTATTGAGAAGTGAACAACATAAATCTGGGGAAAGGGGTTAGGAGGTCTATACAGCAGAGCACTCACCTGTCTGCACTGACGGCTGTCATGGGAGCAGTCCAGACAGCGCTGGTACAGCTCATAGCAGACCACTGGCTCCGGCAACGCATCCAGGAACACAAGCAGGGCCTCAGCAACTGCATGGTTACTGCCAGCTATTGACACCACGTTAGGGAACATGACACAGGAAATCAAGGGTGCTGTAACACTGAATACACCCTGCAAATTTAAACAAACTGCATAGGAAAAACAAAAATACAAATAAAGTAGGGTATATACTTAATTTCTGCAAAAGGCGCTTCCGCAAAGACGGAAATACAATATCAAAATACTCTGTTTATAAAGTTTGGTTATTCACAGCATACTGTCTGGAGAAGTGTTTATGTATACAAGTATGTCCAGCAGTACAATGCAGAAGTAGCATGTAAGCAGAAATGCGTTTCCAAATGAGATTCTGCACGCTGACACTTAAGCACTTGGCAATGAAATTACATTATATTTTTAAACTGAAGAGGGGGTGGGGGGGGTCCTTGGCTATCATTATACAGAGGCTGGGAACCCCTTTCATGACCCCTCCATTGCCAAAGGATACGGATTTTGTCTGGAATGCTGGTATCCAGGCAATCGATGATGTCCTGGAGCTCGTTCTGCATGGCAGGGGTCTGGAAAAGATCCTCCTAGAATCAAAACAGCAAAGGGGGAGATGTCGTTCTATGGCTTTATAAATGTGGACCTCACTCCGTTAGCAGGACTGGTGCTCAGCTGAATGGGCTAACCTGCTGACATGCTTTGGTGAACAAGTGATCCACCAGCAGCCACACCTCCTTGGGGATCTTCAAAGGCTTATCTTCCATCTCAGCACTATCCATCAGGAGATGATTGACCCGTGATTTCTCCTGAGGCGATACAAAGACAAGCCCCTCTTTAGAGAAGATAAATAACCAAAGGTCACAGGGTCACTAATTCAAAGGAAACTTGATCATAAAGACACATTTACACACTTTCTAATGCCTTAGATGTCTATTTAATAATGCCTTGTTCAGACAATCGTATTAATGTAAATTGTATTACCTTCAGATAAATGTTAATTTCAGTTATATAGATAGATAGATAGATAGATAGATAGATAGATAGATAGATAGATAGATAGATAGATAGATAGATAGATAGATATAATTAACATTCATGGTGTTCATCAACACTTGATTCAATTAAGAACAGGTTAATTTCCACATCACTTTCAAACAATTTACAGAAGTTGTATACTGTAAGGTCCAAGGAAAACAACCAGGAATTAACCACACAACTGCTGATTGTTACGTTGGAAGCAAATCCTAATGATCTAATAGGACAGTGTTCCGTTTTAGTAATCGTCAATGATCAGCCAGTGATCCATCATCATGGAGAAAAAAAAAAAAAAATGGTGGACTTTAAATTATGAACATTTAAAATAGGATTTCCCTTTCAAGAGCCTTTAGTCAGAATGGGTTAAATCTGAATCTCTCATACTAGCTTAATGAGGGTGGCCTACCATAATTTGTCCTTTGTGTCAGAACGTTTTAACATACTGCAAAGTCTACACAGATTTGATTTTTACCTTCTCCAGGAAGCTTTCTTCTCCCTGAGCATCAAGGAGCCCAAACAGAGTGAGTGATTGACAGTGAGTGAGAGGGGAAGGGAAAAACAGAACGAGACAAAAAGACATAAAATTGATTTGCAGAAAGATAGAAACCCCCGACATCCCCCAGCAAAAAAAAAAAAAAAACTTAAAATTTCAGAGACTGCAAGGACTGTACAGAACACTCCTCAGGTTCCCCATTTCATTGTTCAGACTGGTGTCCATTACAAAACAGGCAGCTCATACTGAAATCTGCCCGCTCCTTTCTAAAAATACCTCCACTTCCTCACCAAGAGCATTCATGCATGCATTAAAAGATCGACACGAGCCAGCGCCTCCTCCTCCTCCCCTGCGGAGGCCAGACATGCAGAGCGAACCTGCTGCTGGAAAGAAAATATAGACGGCAAGACAGAGTTTCTGTTCCCCAGCGTGAGGATAGCCCAGCCAGGTGCAACAGGAGAGTATGAGTGTAGCTTCCCTGTTGAGTCTATGGTGCACAGGAGGTCTGATCAGAATTAGTGTTTCTGGTCATGCATGACTAATAAGACCACTTTTCTACATACAACTAGGGCTGTGCCAGTAAATGGTATACCACCTCGTCAATACCTTTTTATTTTTTGTTGTTGTTTTTATTTATTAAATATTGAGATTCTGAAGCCTCTACGTTTGTTGATGCAGTAAGGTTGCTGCACTGTGCGCGGGGGATCCAGGGTCAAACCCCCGCTGTGGCCGCTCCACAAGCAAGTGCTGCGAACATGAGGTTTCATTCTAAGTTAGATTCCTCATAGCCTATAACAGTTTCAGTATTTAGCACTGTTATGCTAGGAAGTGTGTGTTTGCATAGATAGCTATGAAGTCAAGCGCTTACCACGCATTTCAAACAAACTAGGCTACGAGCACGCCCCCCACCCCGCCGCACGCTCCACAAATACGCGCACCCCCCACCCTGGGTCAGGCTGACCTGTTTCTGTCTTTTTTTCAAGTTGCAAATGTCACGCATTTACTTTTTGAAAATTTGAGAGCAATGTGACTTTTGTCATTCATTTCAGTCATTGTGCACATAATCAGCACAGTGTGAGCATGCCTTGACTAAATGGTCAGATTCTGTGCAGATTCTGTGTACAATGACTCGAGTCTGCACCACATGAACGGCACCCCATGTAAACACGACAACGAGTTATTGCTGCAAAGAGGTGAGATTGAAGAGCGGAAAAGACTACTGCAGTGGGTGACTGTTTGATTTAATTAAAGGCTGTTTTGCAATCTTTGTAAGACATTAAGTATTCGATCTAAATTAAAGTGATGAGGTTTTATTTATGTAGCTACGGAATTGAATACTTACTGTATCTTATTTATGATTTATTAATATATCTATTGGGGTTTTATTTATGTAATTTGTATATGAATACGTACTGAATCTGTTATTTATGATTTATTGTAGTGCTATTTGTTTTTAACACAGCTTAAGTAGTGATTTCAAAAAGAAAACTTTGATGACAATCTTTTGTCAGTGACCTTATTATTTGTGATTAAAAACACATGATGAAATGTGCATAACAAATTGACAGGCACCTTAGGCTCCATTTATACATTGGTTTAAAAACAAATAGTGAAACATTGCAAGTCTGATTAAAGCCAGACAGTCAGGTTGGTATTTTTGTGAGGAACCTCCACCCATGTGTGAAAGCACATGTTTGTAACACTTAAAAACAACAACATTGAAACAGGTTCATTTACATGCAGTTCTTTATAATATGTATTTAAAATTTAAAAAGTCTACTTCAAATGCTCCTTTTAAAGTCGTAATGTAATTTGCACATTGTTCTTTTCAATCTTATTTTTTTCAATTTGTGTAGTGTAGGCTATTTATTAATATTATCTTTATGTTGTATTTGGGTAGTAACTAGTTCTACTGCTTGATTGAATAATAAAACTGAAGACCCCTGCCACTTTTTCCAGAATAGGAACAAAGCCATGCCCTGCTCCGCCCCCGTGGTAATACCGATCACAGCGGTGAATTCTTCAACGGTATATCGATACAAAAAATCTGTCACCGGCACAGCCCTACATACAACAAGTAGGAATTAATCTCCAAAGCATTGTTAGATTTGTTCTTGTTGTGTTTTTTCAGAGCAGTGCTCTGCAGGTCTGAACTGACAGTTCACCGTGCATTGCAATCCCGGCCCGCCACAGAGCCACCCCAACGGCCGTCCATCTCACCAGGTCGATCAGCTTGGTGATGGGGATCTCACGGATGGGCTTCTTCATGCGGCACAGTGTGTCCAGGGACGTGCCGAAGCAGCTGGGCAGGTAGTTGCCCCCAATGGTGATGAAATAGTCCTTCCCCCGATCGAGGTGCAGGACCAGGATGTCCTCGATGCTGTCCTCACCCGAGTTCAGCATGGTCACCGAGTCCTTGCTGACGTACACCTCCAGAAAGATCTCCAGCGTCTCGTCTATGAAAGACATGCCAGGTTAAGTGGAAGTTTAGTGTTGAGGGGATGGAGCGTTCCTGACGCAGACTCCAGCAGAAATTTTCATTTAGGGGTGAACATGCAGCTTTGTAAAATGAACTGAGCACAATTACAATAAGGAGTTCACTCACTAGGCTCCAGGAAACCTTCACAGGGATCGGCATGCAGCCAGGGCTTGCAGTACTGCGAGTCGTTAAGCTTGGGGATGAAGCCGAATTGGCAGGGGACCTGGCCGTCATTGGTGATGTGGAAGCGCTCTCGCCGCAGCTGCCGGAACTTCACGTTCTCAAAGGTGAACTGCAAAGGGAAGGCAAAGTGGGGCTGAAGGAGAGCAACACTGTGATTGGGTCCAAGCTGTATTTGCAGGGTTAATAAAAATGGTTACATTCTGCCCCACCTCTTTGCTCTCTGATTATATGCACACACACACAGTTCTATAAATATACTTGCCCGCACACGCACTTAGCAGAAATTATTCTGCAGAACCTGTGAATATTAATAACTTAAGCAGAGTAACTTCTGCTTAGTACACAATAAATTGCAATAAGTTAGCATGCACTGAAACCGCAGTGCAATCTCACACCTCGCCACATTATGAAACGGGCACGATGTAGCTTGAATCCTAAAGATAAAATCAACATTGAATGTAAATATGTAAATGTACTACATTCTGTTCCTTTACAAGGCCACGTGTTAAATCTATCTTTAAAAAAGTGAGTTTCAAGTGTTAGTTTCAAGGAAGGGGATCATAATTTTTTGTTTGCTTTCCAAGATCTACTTGGGTACTGGGATATTTTCCTTTCAAACTTCAAGGTGTTACATAAGTGCCAAAGGATAAGTATTTCCATGTTAGTTTATTATAAAAAAAATATATATATATATATATATATATATATATACACAAACATGTGACCTGAGTTTGTCTCTAGTTGGTTACAATACATAAAAAACAAGATGACTTAATGTAATTACCCAGCTCTTTTACAGACTGAACAGAGGTTGTGCTCAGTTTAGAGTCTATGTAAATGAGCTTTAGCAGAGGAAGGACACAAAGACTTAAGTGGAGGTAGGTCAGTCAGGGTACCAACAGCCAGGCCGAATGAATGCCTTCAATCTCTAGGGCTAGACGTCAGCCCTGGTTTTACTCACCTCCCTGCGAGTGAGCGATAATGAGGGCAGGAAATCATTCTCCATACGGTCCATCCTTCGTACGATGTCTTCGAAGACCTTCTTGTATCGCAGGTCATTCGGCACCTTCACCTGCACGCACGGAAACAACAACACTTAAAAGCTGGCATAAGAACAAAAAATTCTGAGCGAGACACTCCTTTTAACAAGATCATTAAACATTTTAACAGCATTCTGGAGGATTAGGCTCAAGATTAACTCGACTAAACTGCTTAGCATAACTTGATTAAATCAAGCTACCCAAGGTTTGTGATTCCTTTACCCTTGAGGAAAAGGCTCATTAAATAATAAAATGTAACCCCAGTCTCCAATATGAACTCAAGTAAAGGTTTCACACAGATCAAGAAGGCTTTTGAACTACATATAAAAGGATATTCAAACATAGGGAAATCTTGTGGTTGATATTTCATTAAAACCCATCCCTGCATTTATGGGTTGCTTATTCTTTTATTTTATTTAAATATTTTAAAAGAGCTGGTCTGTTTTAATAGCCTTTGGGCAGAGCACATGTGAGGCGCCTTGATAACAGAATGCATTGGTGGTTTCCACTTCCTTCATATCTATTTTTACCCGAAATAATTTCCTTCAGATCAGACAGTGGTATCTGTGCAGTGCAGAAGTACCACGGACATTCCTGCTTCTCATGTCATTTAATCCATTTTCCGCAAAAGCTCCGACAATACTCTTAGGTTATATAAAACAACCTTGTATGATGTGTAGAGTCTGTCTTAAAAAAATTTCAACTTGGACAATCTGATGTGAAGTTTCATGGCTTTACATCAAATTATTTGGGTATCATTCACATTCTTGCAAATTGACACATATGTATCACAGAAGTAAGAATAGCTTTGAAGCCTGGAGACTTCGATGTGGTGGTTTTAGAAACAAATCAAACTGCCTTAGTTTCAATTGGAGGCTTCACAACCCATGGAGAGAGGCCTTTACCCCTATGCTGAAGAGTGAGCTGACAGGCTTGTGGTCACTGGTCTGTAGCTCCATGTGGCTCCTGTAATTGAGCTGCTTGACTCCAGACCCCCTCCACAGGATTCGGTCACACCAGGCCGGGACTCTACACTTTCCACTGCGGTACAAAAAAAAAAAAAAAGGAAAGAGGATTAGGGGACTAAATAATTCAAGGGTGCTCTCAGACAAAAGCTTGTTTTCTAGACCCCCACTGGGAGGAGCACAGATGCCAAAACAAGTCTCTCTGCACGACAGGCACGGACTCACAGCCACGCTCTTCTGCCTGGTCTCTCTCAGCCTCGCACGTTCAATGGCAGACGCCAATTTAAAGTTTAACCAAGTTTATCCTGCAGGTCACAGCATCAGTAAATGTTGGCAGATATTCAACTGTCCCTTCAGAGTCTTACCTGGAATCCCATCTGTCTGTTTTGGCATCGTATTTGTACGTCGGTATGAAATTAATGTTCCCCTCTTCGAAATCGGTGAAGGCTCTCTTAGTCTTTCTTTGGACGTTGAGCTTTAAAAAAAAAAAAAAAATTGATCATTGTAACTCACATCTTTACCAACTATATTTACCAACTATACCCATTACACTAGATGAACAAAAGCCATTATCACTATATATTTATAATTAAGTTATAAGTTTTGTTCATAACCTTGGTTTCTAAATTGAGAAAGAAGGGTAAATAAAATCCCATTGAAATTTAGAAGGGGAAACAGTATAGGATACACCTCAGGCTACTACCTCTGTTGAACTCATAAGTGTTACCATTTAATGAGAAATACACAATAGAATTTTCATTATGAACAAAATTTAATGCAAACCACAAATTTTTTCATTATGTATCTTGAAATAAGTTTTAATAGACTCATTGGTCCCTTCAGTGCACAGCTGACAGAAAACAATGCAGTATATCAATGCAGTTGTGGTTTTTGACTATGCAGAAGTGTAAATGAAACTATTGCGTGTAAAAGCAGAAGGCCAGAGAGTGGACTGTGGGTAAAAAAAAAAAAAGGTTGTTTTCTTCTTTGGGGGGGTTACCCAAAGTCAACTCTCTGGACTTGAAGCAAGGTTCTTGGAAGCTGGACAACTCTACAATATATAAAAAACACCCTTACAACAACTCTTAATCTACAACAATTCTACATCAACAATGTGACTGCACAAAGACACTGACTAGATCAAGATCCACAAAGGAGCACAATTTCACAGCAAGTCTTGAAATATTCACTGGACTGGAAACTGAAACGGAGCTTATTTGAACAACTTACAAAATAAATAAAACAGGCAGTTGCACTGCTCATAACGAAACATCTATAGTATTGGTGCATGTAAATTCTTGTAGAAGTGTAGAAGCTGAAAGAAAAGAAAACAGTGCACAGAACAGGACAGATGCCTTGTTTTGTACACTGTCATTTTCATTTCTTGATAGATCGATAGGATAGATAGATATCACACACAACATTGAGTTTAAGTTTTTTTCTGTGGCACTTCTCTTACCTGGTCATATTCTTGTAGTTTCCTTAACTCATTTTTAAGAATTAAAGCCTTGACTTCAGATGCATCATACACAAACAGCCGGTAGTTGAGGTCTCCCAGCCAGATTACCACACTGCAGGGAACACAGATAGGATTTCACCAAAATCAACACGCCATCTTAGCAAAATATATTTCCAAATAATTAAACTGCTATGTGTATTTGCATAATATGTTGTTACGGGGGGAAACAAACATATTTGCATACTATGTTGTTACGGAAGGTACCAAACGAGAAGAGGCATTTTGTGTTTTTTTTTTTTTTTTTTTTTTAAACAGAGCTTTTAATGCCGAATGCAGGAAACGATGTTCCCCTGCAATGTGTGTGCAGTGCAGTGGCATCCAGCGTAGGGTTTTCAAAAATACTGATACTTCAATACTACCGCGATCCCAAATTTCAGAAACGGTTCTGAGCTATGCATTTGGAAATATCGAAGTATCAGAGCACTCTACTTATATAACGAAAATTGTGTGAGTGCGTCTTTCACTTACACCTCAGGAGGAAACAAAGAAGAGAGCCAATGATGTAACCAATGGACCGTATTCTCGGTCCCAGCAAAAACAAGGCTCTGAAAGCATCAGTTCCGGAAGTGCGATAAACAAACATTTATCACTGTTGTGTTCCTAGCCCTGAGTGATTCCCTTTATGACACAAATAAAGCCCTGTCATTTCACCGATTTCCAGTAGACAAAGAAAAGGAAAGCCTGGCTTATCGCAATTCGCAGAGACATTTGCACCACTTTTCTGTAGTATTTTTGTTCAATTTGGTATTGATTGGACTGGTTTCATTCGGTGAGCTCCTAAAACTAGAACCACCGACATTTCGGATTAAATACAACCACCGCACCCGGAAAATGTGCATCTGCTTTATAAAATAGCGGTGTGATTAACCGTTGGATTAAACTTAATTTTACATATGAACATCACAAAACATTTTCATGGCAGCAACACTGCATTCACATTGAAAATTCAAAACAAGCACATAGGCTACATAAACATGAACAAACCAACAATACATTTTACACAATAAACTGTGTAAAATGGTGTAGAAATCAGTATGCACATACGTTGGTAAACACATAATTAAAAAAGCAAACAACCAGTTAAAAAAAAAAAGCATACAATTAAAATGTAACATCTTATGCAATGTGAAACCACTTTGAAATGGGTTTGACTGTCTGTATACAGCTGCATACATCAATGCAGGAACACACTTTTCAACACAGCAGTGCATTTACCACAGACTGCATTTCAACAGCGTGAAACATCAGCAGGTCTGTTTATGTTGCATTTAGCAACCTGGCAGTGTCTTTATTCCGTGTCCTCTAGATACTGAATTGTAGTGCCAGCAGCAGTCTAATAAATGCTAACAGCAGCCAGACTATAGCCAGCCGCACCAGATACAAAAAAATGAGCACATGATCAGACAGTGACTGATCAAGGCATTGATCCAGAGACCCGGGTTTGCAATGAGATCAAGAGTGAATTCCAAAGGAAAGTTAGAAACTTGCCGAGCCGATGATAAATAATGATGATAATATACGAATATATGTGTAGATATTTATGTGTTTCAGCTCATTACAAAGCGCAGATTGTTGGCTTTATTGTATTCAAGCCTACAGCATAAACTGCGGTCCGGCGGCTGAAGAAATTATTTATAACTTATTACATTCAACGAATGTGTTTACAGCAAACACCATATAGGTATTTAATTCTAGTTTTTAGTAACATATAAGCGGGAGAAAGTCACATACGCAGAGATATTTACTTTTGTATTGCAAAAGCCACCCAAAATATGCGACTATGCAGATCTAGTGTTCACTGATTCATAACAATTTAGAAATAACGTGTATTTACAAAACAAATATTATCGATTCAGCTATATCTAAAGCCATATTCATAATATAGGCCTAGGTATGCTGCTCGATTTCGTTTTTTATTTTCTGCCTTTAAGATTCCAACATGGCTTTTTCAATTAAAATGTAAGTTACACAGTATAAATGAGTTACCTTTACTCTACCCAGTATTAATATTGTTTAAGGGATCAACTATAGCTCAAGACTGTGTAGCAAACACAGGACGATATATTTGCCTGTTATTTACTGTATTATTTTTTGGTCTGTATAATGACTGGTGTGTGTTACATGCATATTCTGTATATCAAATTCCCATATGGAACACATTTTCAATATATTAAAAATCTATGCGATAATAATGCAGTAAAACAAAAAACATGGATGTGTCTATTGACTGGTACTTCAACAAGCCAGATTAAACCAGTCACGGTATGCTCTTTGTTATGTTTGCCAAAAAAATTACCAAAATATACATGCGTGTTTAGCTACCTGCACTGTATTGTTCTGAAGAAAATGTTTGAATGGTTACTGAATTCTGGAAAAGTTATCTTAATACTATGATTCTTGTGTTTACTGCTCCGGCCCATTTGATCTGGAGTGAACACTGTGCATCTTTATGAGAGGAATGCTACTGTACGTTGTGTGCGCAGATATATATATATATATATTTTTTGTGTGGTATCAAATTGGTATCGTGAAATTGAAATGGCATCGTATCGCAGTTCAAAATTCTAGTATTGTGACAACCCTAGTCCAGCATGACTTACTCGTGCTTGACGATGCTGAGGGGTGTGTGGCCCGGGAGTTGGAAGATAATCCGGGCACAGATGTCCTTGTAGTCCTGATTGCGACGCTCAAAGTCCTCCACGTGTGCGGCAAGGTGGGAGTTGACGAAGCAGAAGCTGGTGTTGTGGAACACAAACCTCACGGCCACTCCACCTTTGTTGCCCTTCAAATGAAAAAACACATTTCATCGTCAAAGCATGGGAATCTGGTGGGGTTACTGGACAAGAATGTCATATACTGCTGTACTGCATCCTGTGGTAGGAGAGCTCCAGTACTGTACTATGCAAATGGTTGTGCTTTATAATCATACTGAATGACTCATGACATTTTCTTTTTCTTTATAACCTGCATGAACATTTCTGACACTATACTGCATTCCTGGTTACATTTAACAGTGGGCAAGTAGTATAATTTTCTTAAATCAGTAATAATCCAAACAATTAGGATTTTAACAATTTCTACAGAACAATAGGCCAGACAAAGTCATTTTTGTGGTGCATCATACCATTTTACCCATAATGCCAGTCCCCACGCTCGTAGCTGCCACATCTCTGATTTGACTCTTGTGCTGTTTCTTGGCATAAATCACCAGCATCATACCGACCAAGCGGATTTGACGGATCTGGACAAAGAGCAAATCAAACTGAGTACACATCAAAATAAATCGTCACCAACTTGTGGATTTTGACATGTCGGCATTCAAAACATATATCTACAAATTAAATTTAAAAAGCTATGATTTATAAAGAGTGTTAAAACTAAGTCATGCCCATTTGATTATGTTGTGAAAGACCATATGGGAAATAAATCAGTGAAACAGTTCCTTAGTTCGCATCCCTATTCAAGCTCATCTTGTTGAAATGCGTCAAAGTATCCTATTGAATGTACAACAAAAACAAACCAACCACAAGCATTTAAATCAAATGCATCTATGTATCTTGACAGCTTATCATGCATTGTTACGGTTAACAAACCAAAAGTATTTGTTAACAAAGACACCCGATATCATAAGTGGTTAAGGATTGGTTGTCTTAAGTGTTATACTGTGGTTAAAACTTTAGATTTGCTGATCTTCACTCACGCTACTGTACTTGGCTTTTGGGTGCAAGCTTCTCTCCACAGCCTCCACCCACTGCTGCTCCTTGGATGAGTCTAAATAGAAGAAGGCCTCTGTGCTGAGATCCAGCTCCTGAAATCTGGAGGACAGAGACCCATCACATGATTAAAGCAACAACCATCAGCTGAAAAGCTCACTGGGCAGCTCACATACTGTAAACAGCCCTCCTTATATAACTGTGAGACAGAGTCGCATATTAAATTGAATTATTTTAGAGAAAAGTCGCAAATTAAAGATCATTACTGGAAAAAAGGCAATATTTGAAATGATCCAGGAGAAGGAAAGCTCAGATCCAATAAGGGAGCACTGTATGGAGAATATCTTGATTCATCACTCTTTTTCTCTGGATGATAAGCCTGTTACAAAAGTCAGAAAATTAACGAAAAGATTCTAGGTATATGCTTCTTCTGTCTTTTTTTAGACACCTGATCAGCTCCATCTGATTCCAATCTCCAGCGTTCAAACACTGACCCGATAGCATACATGTCCGGGGGATCCGGGTCACAGCTCAGCCAGCTCTGTAGCCCGCTGTCTGGGGACTGGCCGTTCACATTCCACGTTCCAGTGAAGAGCCTGCCATGGAGAAAACAACAAACTTCACTAGTTACCGCAGAATTACAGATTTCATACAGATTTTAATTACTTGTATGGGAGATGCAGGGAATACCTACAGAAGCCAAGACGACACAGCCTTGGACATGGTAATATCAGCACAGCTTACCTGAAGTTCTGAATATCCACAAACTCTTTCTCCTTCTTGACAAGCTGGTACTTGATCATAGCCTCCCTCTGTCCAGACTGGCTGGAGAAGAGTTGCTTCATGGTGTTGGACATATATGTGGGGCTTTCATTCCACCCAAACGACCGGTCAGTGGGGAACCTGTGATTGCTGAAAGGACAATGGGCTCTATGAAAAAGCAGTGCTGAACTTCAGAGACATGTCATCTCCATCACAAACAGGTCAGTCTGGTTTCCTATTCTAGACTGTGCTTTTTGGGTTCTATGCTGGCAGTCCCGAAGTAGAAGCTATATTAAATTTTCTTGAAAGGAAAAGATATTTCAACTGCGTTATACACAAAACATAATTAACTTGGATATCACAGAAAAAAGACAGAACCATGAAAAATAAAAATGATGCCTACAAGGATGTAAGATGTGCATGGCCAACTGAAATAAGCAACTTGTAATACAATGAAGCCTAACTACAAACTTGGTTTAAGTTCTGAATAAACAGACCTATAATAAATAATAATAATAATAATAATAATAATAATAATAAATAAGATCTCTTCCAGGAATAATCAGTTGGTCTACACAAAGCCACAGAACAACTTCTAAACTTCCTCTCGGGTCCTGATTATGCTACCCTAATTATTTCATAGGCATATATCATAAAAGGGGAAAAAATAAGCAATACAGAAAAAAATGAATAAATAAAAACACTAAGCTCACTCTAAGCTGTTCCGATGGCGCTGCACTCCTCTCACTCTCCCACTCCCTCTTTCTCTCATGCCACTATAATAGTGCTTTCAGCACAGCCTGCATGCCATGGTACCAACCCTAGCAGGCACACACCTCATCCTGTCACACATGGTTATAAATATAAAACATGTTAGTTCACTGAAATCCTTGGCTTTTCCCCTTATTCTATTAATTAAACTAGAACCCATTGCCAAATCAACAAGTTAATACTAAATAAGTAAAATAATAAGAGCAATTTTCTTTGTGTCTGTAATTTTACTTTTAAGTGGAGCTGAAATTAAAAATGAACTTGGTTTTCTTGCAATATTATTTAGTAATTCACACAGTTATTATGTACTGGGAGGTTTCACTTAACACAACAGTTTTTTTGTGTTCCTGAAAAAAAAAAAAAAAAAAGCATGCTAGCTGAAAGAGTGTAAAACAAAACCCATTTCTCCATAGAAAGGCATGTTATAAAGGAAGATGCGTTCTAATGGAAGCCAGCGAAAGATAAATAATGGTACATTATAATGAAATTGTTAATTGGGATGTTTTGTAGTATAATTACATTTGACAATAATAGTAATCATTTTAAAATTCATTTTCGGTTTAGATTCAGTTACTCCCCCACCCCAGGGAAAACACTGTGTCCACTCACTCTTTGTTGACAGGGACAACAGACGGCCCCTGGCTGGGGGGGTGGGGCCGGTCTTTGGGAGGTAGGACAGCGGCGGGGGTGGAGGAGCTTCTCCGCGGCGGCAGGGGGGGCACAGGAGGTGGCTCACGGGGGGCGATGATGTGGTTCTGATGGTTCTTCTTCTCCTCCACTTTCAGAGCATTGCAGAAATTCTCTTCAAAGCCAAAATCCGAGGCCAGGGCAAGAGCAGAGTCTCCACAGTCTGGAAGAGGGAAGATGCGCATTGCGGATCCTCCTGACACACACGTGCACACCTCACATTTTGTGGATTCAAGTTCCCATTTCATTGGAAACATTTATGAATGATTTACAAGGGGAAAATTGGTAAGAAGTCTACACTTTACTGAGAGGGGTAAAAAATGTTTTAGAATATTTTAAAATGTCACACAGCAAGACAACCATGCCTTTTTGTACTATCCCCTCCCATCACCTGGAATGACAATACTTGTGCTGACAGAAGCGAGAGCTTTTCTTTACACGGCCTGAGGATTACGTTAATGATTACCCTGACTGTTGCAATACCTGTGATGAAAGGGTTGCCTGGTTTGCTGCTGTTGGGATTGCCTGTCTTGGCATTATTGATGATGGGAGTAACAGGCAGGGCAGCAGCAGGTGTGATGGAGTTGCTCTGGACAGATACAGGGACAAGTCCCTTATCTAAGACTGGTGCTGCCAGGTCCATCCTTCCTAGTGACTGGCTCTTAGACAGGGCTGAAAAACAATGTTAATATTACGGATTGTATTACTTGTATGTATTTAGCCGGAGTAACACCCTCAAGACCCAAGTCACATTTTCATTTCAATTCAAGTAATACAAGCATTATAAGTATAGATAAGGTTCCACACCAAAGACTGATCCTCAAATTGGAAGCTGTAGGGATTCAGGGTAATGTAAGTACAGTGAGAGAAAAAAAGTATTTGATCCCCTGCTGATTTTGTACGTTTGCCCACTGACAAAGAAATGATCAGTCTATAATTTTAATGGTAGGTGTATTTTAACAGTGAGAGACAGAATAACAACAAAATCCAGAAAAACTCATTTCAAAAAAGTTATACATTGATTTGCATGTTTAAGAGGGAAATAAGTATTTCACCCCTTTGACTTAGCACTTGGTGGCAAAACCTTTGTTGGCAATCACAGAGGTCAGATGTTTCTTGTAGTTGACCACCAGGTTTGCACACATCTCAGGAGGGAATTTGTCCCACTCCTCTTTGCAGATCCTCTCCAAGTCATTAAGGTTTCAAGGCTGACGTTTGGCAACTCGAACCTTCAGCTCCTTCCACAGATTTTCTATGGGATTAAGGTCTGGAGACTGGCTAGGCCACTCCAGGACCTTAATGTGCTTCTTCTTGAGCCACTCCTTTGTGGCCTTGGCTGTGTGTTTTGGGTCATTGTCATGCTGGAATACCCATCCACGACCCATTTTCAATGCCCTGGCTGAGGGAAGGAGGTTCTCACCCAAGATTTGACGGTACATGGCCCCGTCAATCGTCCCTTTGATGCGGTGCAGTTGTCCTGTTCCCTTAGCAGAAAAACACCCCCAAAGCATAATGTTTCCACCTCCATGTTTGACGGTGGGGATGGTGTTCTTGGGGTCATTCCTCCTCCTCCAAACAGGGCGAGTTGAGTTGATGCCAAAGAGCTTGCATTTGGTCTCATCTGACCACAACACTTTCACCCAGTTCTCCTCTGAATCATTCAGATGTTCATTGGCAAACTTCAGACGGGCCTGTACATGTGCTTTCTTGAGCAGGGGGACCTTGCGGGCGCTGCAGGATTCCAGTCCTTCACGGTGTAGTGTTACCAATTGTTTTCTTGGTGACTATGGTCCCAGCTGCCTTGAGATCATTAACAAGATCCTCCCGTGTAGTTCTGGGCTGATTCCTCACCGTTCTCATGATCATTGAAACTCCACGAGGTGATATCTTGCATGGAGCCCCTCATCTTCTCACCAAGCTGCTTGGCGATGGTCTTATAGCCAATTCCAGCCTTATGTAGGTCTACAATCTTGTCCCTGACATCCTTGGACAGCTCTTTGGTCTTGGCCATGGTGGAGAGTTTGGAATCTGATTGATTGATTGCTTCTGTGGACAGGTGTCTTTTATACAGGTAACGAGCTGAGATTAGAGGGCAGTCTCTTAAAGGGAGTGCCCCCTAATCTCAGATCGTTACCTGTATAAAAGACACCTGGGAGCCAGAAATCTTGCGGATTGATAGGGGATCAAATACTTATTTCCCTCATTAACATGCAAATCAATTTATAACTTTTTTGAAATGTGTTTTTCTGGATTTTTTTGTTGTTATTCTGTCTCTCACTGTTAAAATACACCTACCATTAAAATTACAGACTGATCATTTCTTTGTCAGTGGGCAAACGTACAAAATCAGCAGGGGATCAAATACTTTTTTCCCTCACTGTAGATGGATTATAAACTGGTTGATATATAGGAAAGAGAGGGTGTTGATAAGAGGAGTTGCTTCTAACTGGAGTGAGGTTGTCAGTGGAGTGCCACAGGGATCAGTACTAGGGCCTTTGGGGTTTCTAATCTATATTAATGATCTGGACTCTGGGATAGTTAACAAATTTGTCAAATTTGCAAATTATACTAAAATAGGTGGCTCAGCAGATACAATCTCAGCAGCACAGGTTATTCAAAGGGACTCAAAGGGATAATATTCAGTTGTGGGACGACACCTGGCAGATTAAATTCAATGTGGACAAGTGCAAGGTATTACATGCAGGTAACAAAAATGTCCACTATAATTACACTATGGGAGGAATAGAACTAGATTGTAACACATGAGAAAGATCTAGGAGTCTATCAAGTGAGTCCTCACTTTTTCCATCCAAACAATGTGGGGAAGCAATAAAAAAGGCAAACAGAGTGTTAGGGTATATTGTCAAAAGTGTAGAATTGAGATCAAGGGCAGTGATGTTAAGACTGTACAATGCACTAGTTAGAGCTCATGTGGATATTGTGTACAGTTCTGGGCTCCACACTTCAAGAAAGAGATCGCTGCTCTAGAGGCAGTTCAGAGGAGAGCAACCAAACTTATTCCAGGTCTGAAGGGAATGTCCTACTGAAAGACTGAGGGAACTGAACCTTTTCACCCTGGAACAGAGGAGACTACGTGGGGACTTGATTCAAGTCTTCAAAATCATGAAAGGCATCGACCACAGCAAACGAGTGGAGCTTTTCCAGATCAGCAGGGACACAAGGACCCAGGGACACAAATGGAAATTGGGCTTCAAGTCATTAAAGACAGAAAACAGGAGACACTTCTTCACACAGAGAGTCGTCTCAATCTGAACAAACTCCCCAGCGATGTGGTTGAAGCTGAAAATTTGGGAACATTTAAAAATAGACTGGATAGGATCCTTGGATCACTTAGTTATTAATGGACACCAAACAAGCACGATGGGTCGAATGGCCTCCTCTCGTTTGTATACTTTCATATGTTCTTATATACAGACTGTTGACAAATTAAAAGAAAAACCTGAATAAATGAGTGGAGGAACATAACGAATGCAGATGCCTCGAAACAGGTGTACTGCATTATACAATTAAGCAATTAACATCCTATCATGCTCTGTGGCATGGATAAACATGCTGAGCAGGCTTCAGTCACAAAGACTACTCAACTGGCTAGCGTTTCAATAGGAACAGTGACTAAAATTACATCTGCATTTAGATCAATGGGAAATAAATCAGTAAATAAGGTTGGAAATTGTGGTCGAAGGCGGACATTCGATGACCGTGATGCTCATGCATTACTGCATGTAAGGAAAAACAGAAGAGCAACTCTTTCCCAGGTGACTGAGAATGTCAATGCAGGACATGATCAGACTGTCAGTAAGAACACAGAGAAGGATATTATAGTAGGGTTGCAGTACTTAAACCCCTCATTACAAAGACAATACACATCTGAGAGTTCAGTGGTGCAAAAACCACAGGCACTGGTCTACAGAGATGCGTAAAAAAGTGATATGGTCAGATGAGTCATCCTTCACCATATACTCGACAAGTGGGCAAATGCATGTGTGGCGACACCACGAGAACGGTACAGGCCTGACTGCTTGACCCCTACAGTGAGGGGGTCCCGAGGCTCTGTTATGCTGTGGGGGGCATTTTCCTGGCATGGTTTGGGTCCACTTGTCCCCTTAGAGGGAAGGGTCACTGCAAATCATTACAAAGTTATTCTGAGTGATCACCTTTATCCTGTGGTGAAACATTTCTATCCTGATGGGAGTGGTCTCTTCCAGGATGACAATGCCCCCATCCACAGGGCACAAGGGCTTGCTGAATGGTTTGATGAGAACAAAAATGATGTGAATCATATGCTTTGGCTATTGGATCTCAATCCAAGTTATGGGAGATTTTGGACTGACGTGTTAGACAGCGCTCTTCACCACCATCATCAAATGAGGGAATATATTTTGGAAGAATGGTGTTCCATCCCTCCAGTAGAGTCCAGAGACTCGTAGAATCTGTGCCAAGAGCATTGAAGCTGTTCTGGCGACTTGTGGTCACCCAACACCATAGTGAGACACTTGTTTTTTTTCGATTAATTTGTCACTCATCTGTATATACAGTGTCTTGCGAAAGTATTCACCCTCCTTGGCATTTTTCCTATTTTGTTGCCTTACAACCTGGACTTAAAATGGAATTTATGGGGGTTTGTATCATTTAATTTACACAATATGCCTACCACTTTGAAGATGCAAAACATTTTTTATTGTGAAAAACAAGAAATAAGACAAAAAAAAATACAGAAAACTTGAGCGTGCATAACTATTCAGCCCCCACAGTCAATACTTTTTAGAGCCACCTTTTGCAGCAATTACAGCTGCAAGTCTCTTGGGGTACGTCTCTGTAAGTTTGGCACATCTAGCCACTAGGATTTTTGCCCATTCTTCAAGGTAAAACTGCTCCAGCTCCTTTAAGTTGGATGGGTTCCGGTGGTGTACAGCAATGTTTAAGTCAAACCACAGATTCTCAATTAGACTGAGGTCTGGGCTTTGGACAGATACTCCAATCTCTGCTGTGGAGCTTTGCAGCTCTCTGATTAATGCCCTCCTTGCCTGGTCCGTGAGGTTTGGTGGGCGCCCCCCTCTTTTTTTTTTTTGTGTTGCCGTATTCGTTCCATTTTTTTAATAATGGATTTAATGGTGCTCCGTGGGATGTTAAAAGTTTCTGATATTATTTTTTTTATTACCCAACCCTGTTCTGTACTTCTCCACAACTTTGTCCCTGACCTGTTTGGAGAGCTCCTTAGTCTTCATGGTGCCCATTGCTCAGTGGTGTTGCAGACTGTGGCATTTCAGAACAGGTGTATATATACACAGTATATCATCAGTAGATCATGTGACAGATCGTGTGATACTTAAATAAAGTCCACCTGTGTGCAATCTAACTGTGTGACTTCTGAAGGTAATTGGTTGCACCAGATCTTATCTAGGGGCTTCATAGCAAAGGGTGAATACATATGCACATACCACTTTTCTGTTTTTTATTTTTTAAAACAAGTTATTTTTTTAGTTTCACTTCACCAATCTGGACTATTTTGTATATGTCCAATACATGAAATCCAAATAAAAATCCATTTAAATTACAGGTTGTAATGCAACAAAATACGAAAAATGCCAAAGGGGGTGAATACTGTCGCAAGGCATTGTATACACACACACACACACACAATATAATGTACAATTATATATTTATATACACACCCACAAACATACATTAAGTTATCTGTAATTTTGTTATGCCATTCACAAAGCAGAGAGCAGAAAACAAGATACAGGAGACTTTTAATATTAAAATAAAAATGGATTTCTGTGATATTATTTACAAAATTACAATTATGATCCATACAAATGTGTTATTGTACATGAAAATGTAGAATCAAAGTATTCATGTTATGTTTTTTTTCATTTCAATAATACTTTTGCTCAAAACCAGACTATATACGGGCCAAATCAAGATGAACATCGGTCTAAGAGGAGCTTTGTATCATAACCAAATTAAGCAGTTTGCAGATAAACATCTGTAATAAAGTTTCAATAAATGTCCGTCCTTATTTTGAAAGCTGCCATTGTGATATTTCTCAGAATGGCCTACATTGATAATGAATGCTTGAAGCAAACAATAGTTTGGATAAAGTTCAAATTACACCCTCAAAGCACAAAAGCACTAGGATGTGTAGGCAGATGCCAAGAATAGCGTCCACACTTGCTGACACAAAGGAGACGTAGTAAAAAGTTACATATCCACTGGGTATGACTTTGTTCATTATTAACAGACAATAAAAAAGTGCATCAGTAAAACAGGTAGAGCTGGTTTTCAAATGAGTCACACAGTTCACACAAAGTGCTTTGACTTTAAGCGATTATTTTTCTCTTTGGTGGCGCGCGTTTTTATATTTCGGTTGAAACACTTTAAGTCCCATACTCCTCTCTGCCCTGACAATTATACTGGCTTTTATGGCTTCTCACATGTTAACCCAAGTTGTGTTTTTTGCAGTGAAGCCATGCCAGATAAGCACAAAGTTCATGTCCTTGGGCAAATTTCACTAGATGTTTTAGCAGGTACTAAGACCTAGTACTAGTCCAATTTACCTTGAGCATTTCAAAACTATATTAGAAAAAAATATTTATACAAGTCTCCCTCCATTTCTATATTTAAGACCACATTGCGAATCCAGCACTGATGAGAAACGTTTGTAGGGGGCTAGTTCATAGTTCGTCACAAAGTTTGGAGAGCAACGTATTGGTTCATAGAGAATAACAGGCACCAAAATCAGCAAGGAACCAGAGAGAGCCCCATGAGAAGCAGTACTTTATTTCTCTATTTCAGATTTGTGAGGACTGCAACAGTCACCAAAGCCAAGGTTGCACCCTGTCCCAATAGGTTTGATCTATAGTGGGATGTGAATACAGCGATTAAGTCCCAACAGCCTTGCCCTTTTAATGCATCAAACTAACCCATAGCAAATCCACTTGCTCACCTTGCTGTTTGGCTTTCCTCAGCTGTGATAGGAAGGACTGGCTCCTCTCATCATCTGGCAGCTGCAGTTGCAGATCTGGAACACTGTCTCCGCACACACGGATCGAGCAGGAAGCTGAGCATACATGGAAAGGACAAGCAGGCTTTACACAGCGCTCCCAGGCAGACTACATGTACACAGAGGGGTATTGTCCTGCAGCTTGGTTACCAAGTACACCTTGACATGGGATAAGGGCTGGGCACATGCAAATCTACATTCATTCTGTTGAGATTAATGTAATACCATATAGGAATCTCTAATAAAATGTACATGCAAAGTAAGTAATCTTTTCTTCCCGATACCAAATTATTAGCAAATGCAGGGTATAACATTTGAAATAAATAAGACATAAATGGATAGGCAGTGCTCTTCAAAGCAGTAGAATATTAAAAATAAAATTATGAAAGACATTCAACACAGTGTAAATTCCTATACACTTGAATGCCACACAAACTTTCACACCACGTCCCATACTTTCTTTTTAAATGCTAAAACTCTTCCATTTGTTTTCCAGTAGTGCTGCTAAAGATAACTGGGTATATACATTTTTACATGTTGTTTGGTTTCTGATTTGTGTTAAATGCAAGTTCTTCAATATCAGGGTTTCACTGGCAAGAGAGTTGCTACAGTTTAGGTAAAATATCAAAAATGAATACACGTATACTCACAATTGATTGGGATGTCTATAAGAAGAGCCTCTTCTGCTTCTGAAAGCAATAAAAATGGGTTTTAATAAAGTCCACCAGCAGTCCACCTCTCATGTCAACCTTTTCATAATAGAATCTGAATAAATAAAATGTCCCATTAACTTGCATCTCTCTGACCAAAAACTAACTCAAAATAGCACATTTAACATTAGAATGGTAACCCTTCTACACCAAACAAAGGGAAATCGTTCTAATGCAGGATTAAAAAAAACATCCAGACGGCAGATCCAAAGGCACCCTTTCGCAACTTCTTGTCAAAGTAAAGGGGAGAGCTTTTCACAGCAACCCAGAGGAACAATACTACTATACCAGGGTACTCACAGTGGGAATGTTTAACCCATATAAGATAGTGGTGTGGTTAAATAGTTTACAGAACATCTGGAGAGATATAAACCAGTATCACTCAACTTTAGTTCTAGCAGGGTTGCTGCAATTTGTGTCCAATTTCAAATTATCCCCAGGTGCCCCTTCTCTGTTTCTTTTCTGGTCTAATACAATTCAGCCTTCTCAAATATATCATTAATTAAGTTAAGCAGTTAATATTTTGTTCCAACATTAGCTCACAATTTCAACAACTATGCATGCACTCACTCACTCACTTCTGCACCAAATAGTGCTTCGGGCTACAAATTAAATTCAAGATATCTTTAAACACTTAAAACCTTTCCATAGCCAAGAGAATGTTATTTATTTCTTAGAGTATGAACCCAATCAGAGTTTGCTGTTAAAAATACCTCAGACAGCAGAAACTAGCTTTCTAAAGGCCTAGGCAGCATTCGGCCCATTTGCCCTATTACAAATAGGCCCCCATCAGACCGCCCCTGCACATACCTTGAACAACGTTAAAGTGGCTGTTGATGGGTATGGACAGTTGAGGTACGGGGCTTTTCACCACAGCATCAGGATTCGCTAAAACGTTCAGCCTGAAACAAACACAGAAGCACTTTGACACATCTGCATCTGCAAAGATTATAACTTTTCTCTTGGAGGTGCTGGTCAATAGGTAAACAGAGCATAAATGAGAATGTGTGTCTGTAGCCACATTCCTCCTCTCTTACAGGAAGGTTTCTCAGTCATTTACAATCTTAGGTGTCTCCCTTGTATAACTTTCTGTATACATTTTTCTTTTAAAGCTTTATGACTGATCAAATTGTAAAAGGAAAGTGCTGTGTTAAACAGACCCATTCCGATAGCCAAACAAGAGAAGTGGCGAACCTCGACAGGAGCAGTTTATGGATTTTACAATAGCTGCAGCACAATGCAAAAGCCCTGGTGCAGATATAGACAAAAACATACTGCCTTGTTGATTTTTCAGGAAATGAAATGAATGCTGACTTAGGGAAAGGAAGAACAATCCTTTAAAAACTGAGGAAAAATAAATACCCAGAGACTGCCACACTATCAAATGTCTGCCAGACAGGTAAGGGGGTTTTCATTACTTAATTTGGAGTTTAATAAGCTTCTTACTGCCCCACCCACTTTCCAGTAAGCTCCTAAACATCCTATGGGCTGTTCTTAGAAATGCTAGATCAGCCTTTTTATTCTATTTGAGAGTGTGTGATAAGTTATTTCCTGTTCATTGTAAAGCACTGCCTGCGCTGACTGAGATATGAGTCTTGCAACATAAAATAAGTGTAATTTGACCAGGATACACAGTTCCCTGTGTTATACAGAATAATTAATGATCCCCTTACACACACAAACTGACATTATTTATATATATAAAAAACAGGTTTAGTGGTCATTTAACACATGCAGGAGAGGCTGGTAAGCAGGGCAAGCTAGAATGAAGAGCTCAGGTCTCCATATTGTTCATGTACTTTCACAGCTTTGGGATTTAAGAGACTTAGAGCAGAGCCAGTAACCTAATTTAGCCTCTTGGTTTACAGACCATATCACTCGACATAAGTGCAGATCCTTTGCAGAGCTTAGACTGGGGGGACCAGTGTTAATGCAGTTAAAGGGCTGAAATCATTCGAGTCTCATTAGACTGTGGACAATGTCCGGAATGAGCCCCAGGGAGGTACTGCTGCACTGCACAACTAAACTTATGTCACACGGTTTTTCATTTTTACAATTATCTTTCCAACATTCTTCTTTCTTTCTTTCTTGTATAAAAATGCATGGACTGGTTCCACAGAAATCCAGACAATAAGAGGTTTTTAAAAATACCACATCTGAAGCACTGGTCAGACTTTCTGATTATTTTGAAAGATAATCCGATTAAAATATTCAGGAAATCGCTCACAAAATTGACCACTCTCCATATTGAGACACTCATTTTCATTGTTTTGAATTTGACTTGAATTTAGAGGATATACATCTATTTCAGATCATGCTCCATGACAATATATCTGGTGATAAAAATATTTGTAAAATCTCGATATTATTTGTGGTGCAAATAACATGAGCTTGTGGTAATGTACGAGCATTCCTGTTTTGTGCAGTAAGATTATTCTTAAACCCAAAACTGCTGTGCTCACAGAAAAGCAGTGCTGTGAAGTGCATTTTGCAAGACCATGGCAGTGTATCACTGCTGTAAAAAACACAAGTCTGCTGGAAAAGATAAGACCAGTCCATTTGCATTTCACCAGTAGCACAGAAGCAGAAAAACATCTTACCTTTCTTACCACAAAATACACACACTTTACCCAGAACTAGCTTGGAGTGTACTCTCACAAAGCTCTCTCTACATACAGGATCCATCATAGCAAATTGATTCAATGTCCTGGTTAATGCTGAGGATGATCAGTTTGGTTAGGCACAGAGCACTGGACCAATAGGTGGATTTGCAAACAGCCACCTTGCATTCTCTTTGGATGTTACTTAGCACGCCAGTCCCGTTACATGTAAATGCAACTATCAATGAGTGAGCCATGTTCATTCCTGACAACATTTGAATGCTGTCATAATTGGATCACCTGTAATAACTTAAACCTGGACAATATGGCAGTCTAGCTTTAACGCACTTTCTAACACATGCTTTTCTGCTCCCGATCTTGATGCTCCCTCCTATTGCTCTTGATTATATCTGTACTTATCTTGCACTTCAAATTCTCTTCCTTGTAACTGAATGTGCGCTATTGGTAACTGTGCCGGCTTCAGTCGCAATGAACACAGTACTGTAACGATTAACACATTTCTGCATTTACTCAATCTCCCGGCAAACAGAATCTTGCACTGTACTGTATACTTCCTCTTAATTTACTCCAGTCAGGGCTAATATGGTGAGTTATACTGTATTTTCTTGCTGATGCAGTAGTATGTTTTGTGAAATGTGTAACACATATTTTGGGACAACTGGAAGTCATCCTGGGTAATAATTACAACACACAGTTGTTTTTTTGTCTATCTATGAAGAATGCAGCTCCTTCCTACCTCTCATGCCTTAGACTCCTCGGTATTGTAGTTTGCATACGGTCATGACATCAAAAAAAAAAAAAAACTCTTAAATGGAGCACACTAAGTCGTCATTATTTTCTATAAATGATTTGTCCTTTACGTTTTTAAAGTGGAAAAAACTAATTATAATTAAATAAATCTCAGTCAGTTCCCTAATGATACAGCTAACCCCCTCTGACTGTTTGCATTTGAAAGAAGAGAAACTGTTACAGCTCAAACAAAGTGCAATGTCTTAACCATCAAACAGAAATAAAAGTGTTGATAAGGGCATCATTATGAAGAGCAAATACTCACATGTACTCTCCAGAGCGTTCAATGAGTGACAAGAGGCGGGGCTCCTTCTGCCCACCTCTGATCTCTTGTCCTTTTACGGTTTAAACAGTAGGTTAAGGATGCAGTGGTAGGGTGGGAGAAGGAGAGATGGGGTAGATCTGGGTCGCTGATTACAGTTCTGCTGCCATTTTAAGCCCCAGTCAGCACCATGGTTGTGCATGTCTATTCTGAACCCATCCATATTATATGCGGAACTGTTGTTGCAAACATGATGTTGACAAAATAATAAAAGATATATACTGTAAATATTTTGCTAAAGACGCTGTGATCTGTACACAGTCTTAATTTGTGGCTTCTGCCTTGATGTGTTTGATAAAAACAAGGAAGCGTTTGCATTTGATAATCATGTGCAATGAGCTACAAAGAGTTCAACAATGTCCCAGCATAAGACTCACTACCTCTACCACCACCTGCATCAACACCATAGCTATATTTTATAGAACCAGACATTTAAACAACAAATGGAAATAAAATGTGAGAAAGCACAACAGACCATTTTAAATATATCAATTAAATCGTTGCAATTGCCTTTAACCTGAAGTGGAACTAATGTCTGACGTCAGCTTGCAGCTGCAGTTTGGATGTCGTATGCATGTTGTGGGGGCGGTCAACTTCATCCATAAAGATACATGCGATTCATGGGAATTATTCTGCAACTTCCAGGTGCATCACGGATTTGAAAGCTGGCTAGTTTAATTGCATGGTTTCGCAAAATACGATTAAAGATGACTTCACTAATTCGACCTTCCTCTAGTATTAAGTGAAGCGGTGAAGTGTCTGTGAAAACTGCAAGACCTGTAGTAAGCAGGGTAATGTCCGATGCGCACCTACAACATCGGTAATTGAATCACAGATAAACATACATATTACATGTCACCTATGGTGATCAAGCCTGCTACTAATACTGACACATGCAATTGTTTTTGCAGACCAAGCACGGGCGATCTCATTAGGGAGGATTACAACTGAAACGAAGAAACAAAGCCAAACGTGTCCCGAAACTCACCTGTATTCCGTCTGTACCGTAGCCTACGCCGTCAATAACCAGAATGGGAAAACCAAAAACCAAAAAAGGATTTATATAAAAAATAATCTGTACTACAGAAAACGCATTGAAAAGGATATTGTTATGCATCTGTTTCCGCCAAGTCCGAAACCCAAAAACGTCTCCATCAATAGCCGTGGGGTCGATGCGTCCACTGCTTCCCCAGACGCGTATCTATGCAAGACACTTTCCCCGGTATCCGGCCTTCCGCACGGCGGCAAGTAAACACTGGACCCCGGCGTCCGCTGGAGGTGACACGCCAGACGTCTCTCGCCTTTCCCGCATGAAAGGGATACCCCCTTCGCGTCTTTCAATTTGAAAGGGATGTCCCTTCGTGACTTTCAATATCTGCTGGCCCAGCTCAAGAGCTTCTGTCACGGGCGGGGGAGCCACACTAAACCGATCGTGTCCTGAAATGATTCACACAGCAGTGCAACAGTAACCGTAACACATCCCAATATCGGCGCCGCTGTCTTTCCGTGCACCATGTAAGTTACATTTCTCCTGCGGCTGCCTTTTCCGTGCAGCAGTCTGTCGCCGGTATTTCTTCTCGGCTTTCTCGGTAGACACAGCCGCCCAGGCCCCGCTTACTTGGTTCCACTCCCTTGCAATGCACTACCTGGAAGCTGGAGCCGGAGAAATTGGAGACAGAGCCCGAGTAGGAAAACCAGAATCCTCTCAGTTTAGAAAGGAACTTAAAAACAGCGCCACCTGTCGACGAGGACGACTAATGACTCTTTCACTATTTCAATAAGATGTAGAAGATATGTAAACTGATTTCCCTGCACCAGTAGGTAGATTATTAGAGGGAGAGAGGTTGATTTCTCATATGTATATGTTAATTGAACAATGTAACCAATCAGCCATAACATTATGACCACTGACAGGTGAAGTGAATAACACTGATAATCTCATTATCATGGCACCTGTCAGTGGGTGGGATATATTAGGCAGCAAGTGAACATTTTGTCCTCAAAGTTGATGGGGTTAGAAGCAGGAAAATTGGGCAAGCGTGAGGATCTGAGCGACTTTGACAAGGGCCACATTGTGATGGCTAGACGACTGGGTCAGAGCATCTCCAAAACTGCAGCTCTTGTGGGGTGTTCCCGGTCTGCAGTGGTCAGTACCTATCAAAAGTGGTCCAAGGAAGGAAAAGCGGTGAACCGGCGACAGGGTCATGGGCGGCCAAGGCTCACTGATGCACATGGGGACGAGCTACTGTAGCTCAAATTGCTGAAAAAGTGAATGCTGGTTCTGATAGAAAGGTGTCAGAACACACAGTGCATCACAGTTTGTTGCGTATGGGGCTGCATAGCTGCCGACCAGTCAAGGTGCCCATGCTGACCCCTGTCCACTGCCGAAAGCACCTACAATGGGCAAGTGAGCATCAGAACTGGACCACGGAGCAATGGCCTGGTCTGATGAATCACAAGTTCAAGGTGTTGACTCCAAATTCCCCAGATATCAATCCAATCGAGCATCTGTGGGATGTGCTGGACAAACAGGTAGGATCCATTGAGGCCCCACCTCGCAACTTACAGGACTTAAAGGATCTGCTGCTAACGTCTTGGTGCCAGATACCACAGCACACCTTCAGAGGTCTAGTGGAGTCCATGCCTCGACGGGTCAGGGCTGTTTTGGCGGCAAAAGGGGGACCTACACAATATTAGGCAGGTGGTCATAATGTTTTGGCTGATCGGTGTATATGTTTTAGTTAGCTAATGGACTGTGTGAAGATTATATTTCTCCTGCAATGGTACTGTAATTAGTATGTTGGTCTCTGACTTCAATAAACTTCCTTTTTAGTCCCTGTGGTGGGTGCACTTAGGCATATAATGGAATGATTTTTCCATGACAAAACTGTAAATCCCCTTGACTCCTAATTTGGTCCTATGGGCCCTGCTGTGCATACATGCGCTAAGTTAGAACTGATGGGGAAATTGGAAAGAACATTGACAGTCATTAAGCACACTAGGTTGGGGACTAGTACCAGTAGTAGTTACAGTACTTTTCTGATGATCACCTCTAGCTCCAGGTTAAGTCGATTCCAGTTGCTACAAACTGGATGGGATCAGTTGATCACTGCCTTAGGACAAAGAAGAACACTATTTCCAAACCCCAAATGTATGTATTGATTCCAGTTCGTTACAGTCCAAATGATTGATGTGTCGTATAAAGTGATGAATTGAAGGGGGACTAGGAGGAGAGCGTTCCTTGTTAAAAAAAAAAAAAAAGACAAGTGATTGATTGTTGATCATACATGATCAAAATGCATTGTGCATTGTAGAAAGAGTACATGCTTTGTTGTTCCTCTTTTGTTACATTTTGTAAGGTATTTTACCTGATAATCTAGTGCCAATTTCCATTTGATCAAATCATGATGTCAGAAAATGTCAGAAAAATATACAAACCAAATATCAATTTACAGTATTTTTTTTAGTTTTTTATTCTGTTGTTTTCACAGTAGCAGGTTTTAAAATATACATAAAGCTGGTTGTAAATGTAAAGCAAATCTCATATAAAAATCATATTCTGTGTTTTTGAAAAGGACATGGAAAAAATGTACACTTTCCTGGATTGCAGCCAGACATCCTGATAAAATGTTTCTTTTTTTTAGTCTAGTCGCACAAAAAAAAAAAAAAAAGTTCATTCAGGAGGCGAGGATTATGTAAAAAGTACAATTTGTACTCTAAATGTAGTTAAAGGTGTAATATTCTTTTTTTCTACGCAGATGAAGATGCGATATCCCAATAACAGAATTAAATAACTAGTTACATAACTAGTGTTACCTGTCGCTTGAAAATTATTCTCAGGTTTACAGAATTTGACATTCACCAAACACACAACCAACACAAAACAACACAAAGTTCAACCATCAAGATCCCCACCTTTTATTTTGAATTTCTTCCTGGATTTTGTTAGAAAACAATTAAAGGAAAGGTAGGGATGATACCATCAAACTGCTGGAAAGCCAGTTTTAAAAAGATTGATGTGCTTTTAGTCATTAACAGTAAATAAATAAAAACAGCTTGAAAAATAAAATGGCTACCCATCTTAAATTCCTAGCCCAACAGTTAATGGCTGCTTTATGTCACTTAGAACATAAGAAGAATATAAGAAAGTTTACAATGGGAATGCTTTGCTTCAGTACATGTATGTGGAATTTGAGGTTCCAAAGCTTATCTTTAATTCAGTTTGATTTCCCAATAATTTCTCATTATCATCTTTCTATTAAAATGTATTTGGCAGTAAGTGGCAGCCCCTAAGCGGTGGAAGCTTTGATCTTATGGATGGCGTAGGGGCTGGAGTCCCTGTGCAACCAGATGTCACTGTCCTGCATCTCCTTGTCCTCGTCCCTCTCCACCATCTCCACCGTGAGCTCGGGGCTGAAGATGCCATTAGCTGTACGGTAGGACTGGGTCAGGCGGCGGAAGGAGGAATCAGAGGAGGTGTCATCGTCAAAGTTCTCGATCAGCTCATGCTGGGCGGCTGCGGCCTTCTGGGACTTGAGCTCTTCTCCTAGCTCCAACCATAGGCTCTTGACATCTCGTACCAACGTGGATTTCAGCCCAAAGAGGCACAAGAGGAAGACAAGGCCAGCACAGATCCCAGACACAAAGTACAGGGCCACTGTCTCTGGAAGTCCTGGGGAAAGATAAGGCAGAATATGTATTTTTTTATAGGCTTGCATTCAAACAACAACAATTACCACAAACCTTTAATGCGAATATATATATATAAATATATAATTATACATATATATACGACTTATACATATCTTAACCATTAGAAATTGGGATTGCTAAATGTTACACCAGAACTCAACAACAGCCTAATAAAGGGGTAGGTGTTTTATTGGTACAATACAATGCAATATTGTATCAAGTCTTAGAATTTGGAAGCGCAATGCAAGATCACAGTTAAAAAAGATTTGCAATATCAGTTAGTCATTAGGACATTGTCGTTAGGATAATTATTCTTAAGCCTTACATTATTTTCAGATTTGGATGTTCAAAAAATATTTTTAAAATAAAGTCTTTTCTTTATATAATATTTTAATTAATATAATGGTGGTCCCTGTGAAAGAGTTTAAGATTGTTGCCTAGACAGGACTGGAAGCTATTATGTCACTAGAGATGGCAACCCTAGTGTTAACTTATAGCTCTCTTTTCACTAATTTGTTATTGGCCTCTCCAATCCAGCATCCTGTGAGTGTCCACACATCTAGCCACGGGAGTGACCCTTTAGCGTGAGCACATCAAACAGAAACATACCCCGGATTTGGGCATAGATTTCCAATGAGCTGGTATAAATCAACTTCGCCTGAAGCCTGGACACTCCTGGGCCGGTGTACCAGCCTCCTGTGGGTAAAGAGGGACCAGGCTTAATGCCCAATCAGAATGGTTGGGATTCAGTCGGTACCCAGCTTAGACCTGCTGCTCCTTCTGCAGGCAGTGGTCAGAGACACACACCTGATTTATATGGTCCTTGCTGTCAATCAGAAAAATCCATGACAACAGCTAGCACACTTCTATTATTTTGTAAGATGGAAGGAAGCCCCTTGGTAAACACACACAAAGTAATTCAGAGCTTCACAACAATATCCCAGCACCCCACAGCAAGCTGTGAAGAAGCCTGAACAAAGTCTAAGAGTAGAATGAAAGTCCAAAGACAAGCATCAACTGAGGTTATTATTTGAGGATCAGTGAGGGGGCTCTGAGGGACTTACCATGTGTGTAGTCAGAGAGAGAGAAGGGGTCAGGTGACCCCCGTCCCAGCTCCTCCAGGAGATTCTTTGGAACTGGAACATGGTGAGAGGAAGAGATGGAGTGAGAGAGAGAGAGAATGACAATGAGACTGGGACAAGGTAATCTATCTGCACATTTCATTAAGAAAGAAAAAGGTTAGCTGGTTAACAAATAGGGTGTGAAATGCAAGCATCACCTCATCCCAAGCCACTTTTCTGCTCAGCACTTCTCCTAATATTTGAACTCATTCAAATTCATTGGAGATCGTGCTAACAATCTCAAAGGCAAAGGCAAACTTTCTGCCTAACCTGTGCACCGGTAAATGACACATTCCACTCCACCCAGATCATAAGGCTGTTAACTTAACTTCGCTGCCCCAACTCCCTAGAAGATGTGGTGTTATTTATTTATTTGAGGGGGGACTTAAGTTAATGGTAAACTTGCATTGTCATTTCACCATGTCATTCCTTGACTCTGGCCTGGTTTCCTACAGCATGCATCATGACGCTCCACACTTGCCCATGCTCTACCAGTGTATCATGGTCTACCACAATTGAATTAAGAGCAGCAGTTCAGGTCAGGGTGACAGACTCAGCCAGGGTACAGGTTTATAGCTCAGTGCAATGTATGTTTAAGGTAACTTGAGCCAGGAACTTCGTACTTCATTCTCCCTACTCTTCTCTTACTTACCGCAGGTGTAGGAGACACGCAGGTGCTTCCTCACTCCTGGGAAACAGGGATCCCCAAAGCTCTGTGTGTCAGCAAGCACCGAGCAGTTTGCTTTTCCGTGACACCTGCGAGACACCTTTCTCAGGGCGGAGGGGGACAGGCACTCTGAAAGACACCAAGATGTTTTTCCTATTTCTTGAAATGAAATATATCTGCTTTCTTAATGATTTGTATTCATATCCACTGTGTGTATGTATTCAGAAGAAGACATGAAAATCTCCCCCTGTGGTGTGCAACCTTGTGTGACTTGAAGAAAATACAATGGCAAGTTCAACTGTAAACCACTAGAGGGAGTGCCTGTCTACAATGTGGGCTGCAGTTCTGTACAAGAACCGTTTCACTGCTAAGAAAATTTGTTTTTTTAGCTCTTTAGCATGCAGAGATCATTAAGATAAGTAGCTGACAAATGGAATGCAAACCAGCTGAGATCCTCCAGTCCAAGGGTAAGGAACCACTGGCTTATAGTCCATACATCCAAGACTGTGTTTTAGCCAAGTTAGACTGTACTGGATGACTCCTTCCAGACAGAAAGGCATTTGGCATACATACATGGAAAGATTATATTTACTTAATTCAATACACATTTTCTCCGTGACCCCTAGCCCTGCACTCACCCATGTCGGGTGCTGAGCTCTCCTCCTCGGGACACAGAGGGTTCCCATGCAGCAGGTGTCCAAAGGTAGCAGAGTAGATGGCCAAGACGGTGTTGTTCCTGCACACCAGCCGCAGACGCTCATTCTCACACACCAGCTTACTGCGGTGGTTCTCTGACCGGGAGGGCCAGGGAGGAACAATAAACAGTGGCACTAAATTTTTGAATCACCTTTCTTTAATTATTCTGCTGTAAAAACACTTGACCTGTTGACAACAAACCACACTATTTAAAGTGTCGGGAGAATCTAATTTCATCAGTTGGTCTAGTAATTTACTAGATCCAGATTGTTTAATTCTTAATCAGGATTGCAAACTTGCCTGCCAATTTCAGTACATAAAAAGCATGATTATTTATTCATGCCCCTATAGAAAACTGATGATTACATTTCTTTGCCATAAGTTAGGAGCTTTTAGTTGACAAGGTCCTGTGTTGTTTAAAGCAGACAGGAGAGTTTTAAACCTTTCTCTAAATCCAACCACCCTGCTGCTCACCTGGTCTGCACTTGTAGGAAACAATCAGGTACTTGCTGGTGCTGGGACAGGGGTCCAGTCCGAACACACGGCTGTTTACTGGTATCTGGCAGGAACGCTGGTCCTGACACTCAGCTACAACCTTCTGTTGAAGCACAAAACACAGGGAGGGATTGCACAACACAGAAGCTGCCCATCACAGTATCACACTTTCTAATGTCCAATGTTCAAGAGCTTCATTAAAACTGTATTAAAATAACACTTGCTGTCCCAATATTAGTGTCATTCTTACTTCTGTATTAGGGTTAATCTGCTCTCTCTGTGACCATTCATACCCTCAGTTATGTTCCATCCAGTTTACAATGTATTTTCTCTTCTTGAAATCAACTCGAAGCAATCATATTACTCAGTGCAACAGGGGGTGGTGGTGTGGGAATACCTGGACAGCTACAGCAGCTGTGCAGTCAGTGCTCTCTCCGGTTGTGTTTCTGGGGGTCGGGCACAGGTGATCGCTTGGCACTCGCCGGCCGTAGAACGCAGACAATACCGCGATGGCTGTCTTAAAGGGACAGCTGACAGACAGCTGCTCACCATCACAGGCATGAGTTGTGTGGTTCCGCAGAATCTTCTGGAGATATGCTGGGCAATCGTAGAGATTTGCAGGTGAAGTAGCATGTTCAGATTTTATTTACACCAGGGTCTTGACCTGACTGCAGCGCTGGTGGATTTGCACTCTCCCTCAGAACTTGAGACTTTAAATCCGTAGATCAGGGCCTAATTAATTTATTTCAATTTACTTATTTCCTTATATGATCTTATGTGAACTCAGTATATGTATATATACAACTATTGTATAATCATCAGTTATTATCCTTATCTGTATTTGTGTAACGTTTTTCTAAAATGCTGTTTTTAAAAACAATAATGTATGAGATTGAAAGCACCAGTGCCTCTGTCTGCAGTGTCCCTTTGAAAACAGGGAGAAATTGGTCCAACTTACTGAGGTAAAACAGAAGTCAATAATGAGTGACCTACAGTGAAGGCCAGTGCTGCAGCTATAAAAGTGTCAAACCAAAACCCAGCTGGAGCCCATTCTGAAGTGTAGGCCTGATTAATTCTTTACTGATTTGTAACAGGCAATTGTACTCAATTGCAGGGAATAAATCACACTTTAGCAACAAACTGGTCCATTTCCAACGAAAGGAGTTTCTATTAATTAAAGCAGAATGTGAAGCCACAGTTGTTTGGCCGGATGATTAAGAGAAAAGGATATCAGGGGAAATGAACTCGAGATTTTAAGGATAAAGCTGAACATTCAACCAAGACTGAATGTCTGATAAATTAGTAACTGATTTTGGTAAGGCAATGTATATTCAAATTCATGTAACACTACAATCCCAATTGCCTGTATATTCGATTCATTAACTATCTGAAGGGGGAAAAGAGAATCTCAAAGAGTATAATCAACTACTTTAATAAAGTGCTTACACGTGCACTAATGCAACTCATGACCAATGTGGTACTGCTATGATAACACAAGACAGGATGCGATAAGATTAATCACACTAGGTCATTGAGATAGAGGGATGGATGTGTCCTCTCACGCTCAGCAATGGGGTGACTGTTCTTCATCTCACGGGCCCAGACAGAAACCCTGTCAGTGAATCGGTGTACCAGGCACAGTCACACAATGAGCTATTATTATCCTGCAGTGTGGTCCAGATAACCTTACAAGGAAATATTTAAAAATGTAGCACATCATTTAAATGTCAAAAATATATATTATTATTATTATAAGGTATTATTAGCGTAACATGTATATACTGTCCCAAGCAGCAACAACTTTTTTTTTAAATGTAAGGAATAGCATAATGCCAGGGCTTTTAAATTAAAGTGTGTCCTGGGCAACAGCTTGAAGAAACAACAAGAATCTGATGACAGAATGAGGGAGGAGAGTCACGCTGTTTCCTGGAATCCCCCCCCCGCCAACTCCCCCTTCACGCAAAAGCTGTCTCTCTCTCTCTCTCTCTCTCTCTCTCTCTCTCTCTCTATATATATATATATATATATATATATATATATATATATGTATATATAGACCTATATATATGGTCTGCTACAATACTTTACTTACTTATTGTAAAAACATAGAAATAGGCTTGTACATGTTTAATACAGGGTAATGCGTTAATCAATTATAAGTTACAAAATATACGGCTTTGTATCAGCTTATGTAAACGCCACGAAAATTGATTGTCATCAATTAGTCACCGATGGCACCTCTGAAGTCTTTGTTCAATGGTGCCAAGGGGTGTGTCAAAGTTGTGAGGAGCTATCCTTTCAGCACCTGGAGTTATTAATCCGACCACATGCGCAAAGCAGCACTAAAAACACGCTCTCTCTGCAATTCTTGAAATATTAACGATAAACACAGAGTTTTACCCCATAGGTAAACTGTTAAACTGTAACAGTTTACAATACATTAATATCAGCTGTAACTCGCCGACTCTGAATAGTGCAAGCGAAGCACATTTCGAGTTCATAAAGACAGTATGTGTGTGTGTGTGTGTGTGTGTGTGTGGGTCGGAAGCAATTAACATCCAGGAAAACAAGAGTTGCAAACGGACAACATAACTAAGGGACCTTGACATTGCGTTTCCGTAACAAACCTTGCAGCTGTGTGGCAGTTAAGACGAAAATAGAAACAAACAAAAAAATAAAAAGTACATTAGGTACCTAAATTTGTTCTCCCTTTTGGCGGAACTACTAATTTAAAATGTTTCTTACATAACAACAACAACAACAACAACAACAACAATCATAATCATCATCATCATCATAATCAATCATGATCATAATTCAAAAACTCACTTGAAAAATCAGGAGCTGCACACAGTCGGTGGGAGCAGAGGAGACAGAGGTATAGGGAGAGAACAAAAAAGGATTTGCCCGAACTCTTTGAGATGCTCATGGTGATGAGTTCACATAATGGTTTGACTGGTTCAATGGTGTTGCTTGGTGTGCAGTGAATGTCCAGCTGGCAGCCAATAGTAAAAAATGCTATTGTCCAGGCGTCAAAACAGTGCCCTTCTTCACTGAGCAGTAGAAACAGCTGACTTCAGCGACTTGTTAACCCTTACATTTACCAGTGTTGCTCAAGTTCATTTGAGAGATAAAAACACTAGAGCCAACATCCTTGTAGACATTGTAGGTAAGAGATGGATAATGGGCACATTGATTACAGGACAGGAGCTCTGATTGACTGAATGGTCTGATCTTGAGAAACTGTATTTTAATTTTACTTAATTTACCAAAATAGAACAATTATATACACATATGAAACTATGCTGATTTTAATTGGTACCCCATTATTCAGTTAAGTGATGTAATTGCTCTTTGGTTTTAATGGCAATGTAAAACCATTTGTGTAACAGACAGTGAGAGAAGCAATTTTCCAGCTGAAGTGCCGGTTTGTATATCTGTTACTGATTCTATAGAAAAGATTGCTCGTGGTCATTTATCTTCTCTAGATAGTCATTTCCTTTTCCTCTCTACACACAGAGGGAGAAGGAGAGGGGCAGAGAGAGGTCATAAAGCTCCTTGCAGCTTTCGTGCTGTTTCCTGACAATGTCCTGACCTGTTCAAGTGCACTGTGTCAAAACTGGAAACATCTTATCAAATGTCTTTACTGGAAAGCTTAATGCCACTTACCTTTAGATTATTTACTTAAAAAAGGAGAAGTCCAATGATTTTCCACAGCTGATATTTTGTTTACACAAGATGGTATTTACTCAGACCAAATAGTAATGAAGTGAAATGGGTTACTTAGAGCCCCCAAGTTAATTACAACCATTTCACCGAAGCAAAGTGCATGGTTTGTTGGTTTTCATCTAAGGGATTACGAAATCTCTTGAAATTGTAGTGCATCCAGCTGTGGAAGATATGCAAGATGGAATTCTAAATTATTCTAAACTCCCACTTGCTCTCAAGTGTGTCAGTTAACTGAAAACATAAACTCCCACTTTTGTCCTAATTCAGACAGGAGTGAGGGTCAAAAAGTGAAGCATGCAAAAACTTTTAAATCTTAACCTTAGACCACATTCTCAGTTTGTGACAAAAAAAAGCAACAGGATAGGGATGAATTGGAGTGTGGGCCGGGGGGGGGCTTTATAACAAAAATTACTATGTGGTAAGCTCCTGATATTCACAGTTAATGGTCTTTTAATTTCACTGACATTTCTGAAGCCTATAAGTGGATAACCGATCAACTGAGTTTTCCAAACGCCTGCCACTGTCACAGAGTCTGTCAGTGTGCCTGTCTCCCATCTACCCACACACCCTAGGAAATACACATGATATTGAATCACTACATTGTTTCCTTTAAAATGTGCACATACAGTAAGAGCAAGATGTCAAAATGTATCTGAGGTCATAGAGAGAACATGGCGTCAGATTTAACCAGAAACAAACATGTCACTGGAGGAGGTCTGTGTCCTCTGAGTATTTAAACTTGTATTGTGAACGCCCTCAATAAGCAGAACTCATTTCTGACTCAGGGAACAGTCTGCCAGATAAAGCACTGATTTTCAAGCATTTTGGCCCCTGACTTAGCACGGCTTGTCAAGCTGCTAATCACAGCTTACTGCCTCCTTGCCAGCAAAGTGGAAAGGGCCTGTTGGGGAGAGTATAAACGCAGTATGTTTTTCAGCCTGAGCTGGCTCTGCTATTTGTCTCAATTTCCCAGGACAATATGCTTTCTGCTCTGAACACACTCTCCCCTGGCTGGCTTCCTCTGCTGCCTTTGTGTGATTCATTTAATTTCCTGGATTTGCTGGGAGTTTCCAGTTTAAGCTATTGTTTTTCATCCTCCCAGTTGGTAATGGAAATCCCCACCCCCATCCTAGGTAAACAAGATATCACGTTTAAGTGGTCAGAACCTAAATTCTGGTATCTTAGTTTACGGTGGATCTTAGCACTTCTTAGCACTTTCTTGCTTCTTCTTTTTTATTTCATTTGTTTTGGTTCTTCCTTTTAAAGGTTTCTGCACCGTTGCGCCATGACATCAAAGTTGAAAGCATTTGAATTCCCCAGGACCAATAATGAAATCCCCTCAAATGCTGATTAAAAACAAAACCGAAAATTTCTTCATCTAGAAATCCTCCCTGATTTGATTACACCAGTGTATGTCTTGGCACAACGTCCAGAGTAATACATGAAATGAGACCAATTCAGTTATTTACAAGTTAGAGGCGTCTTTTGAACAGATAGCATTGGCGTGATTAAAATAATTCTTTGCTTTACATGCATGTCATTGCAATGACAAAGTTTGACAAACTATGAACAATATTGTTCTCCCTAAGTATAATTAAGGCGGCATTTCCTTCTATAATCAAAGGATTTCCCCATGCTATAAATGGGTTCTGGCTGCTAATGGACTACTGATGATTGGATATATGGGGACTGTAGTGGTTCACTGCAGATTAATTGCTATTTCTGGGATACCCAGGCTCTGAAACTCTTGTTTTGATCTTATCACTTCTGAATAAGTGAGTAATCCTTCACACTGATATGATAAGATTAGCCCATATTTGTTATGATTGATGCTAGCATGACACTTAGGTATGCATGTGGAACTGGGGTGTTGCCTCATATGGTTCGGGAAGTAATCAAATGTGTGTAGGAGAGAATGAGTGAAACCGAGGACTGTCAACCAGTTTCAGCTCAAATAAAATAAAATTAATGTGTTTGAGTGGTTTCCCATCCGGCAAAGGTTGGTCTGTGCTTTCAGGGGCCCTTGGTGATAATGTTGCGATAGTTAACATAACCGGGCTGTTAAAGCATATAATTACACAAGTCATAATTCTTTATCATCAATAATTGTGATACATAGCACTGTATTCAGGGAGATACAGTTGTCTTTTAATAAAATATTTCTTCAATGGGAAAAAGAAGATTGGATTAAAACTTGAAATATGAAAAAATGTCATTTTCTCACAAATATCTCATGGCACTGAAAATGAAATTAACCTCATGCTTTATTTCCCTGATGACATGATACGTGATTCACACATTGGACGAAGAAGCAGTCTTCAAAAGATAATTAGGAAAATTGTGACACTTATACACAAACAGAACCATTCCTGTTGGTGAATGCAGTTTGTCTAATAGAGACCATCAGGAGAAGCTTATTGTGCAGAGTTGTTTTTGTTCTCAAAAGAAAATGCACTGTGAGTGCTTTGGGAAAAGTGCCCTTGGACTTGCCTCTTCTGAATTAATAATTATCCTATTATGTTGTTCACTGTGACACTGTCAGAAACATTACAGCTTGTCCATGTTATCTTAACCATCTTTTGGAAAAGCACCAGCTGGGTGCAGCACACTGAATGGATCTGTTTTCATACTGGGCTTTATTTCATACTGGGCTCCTTCTCCTCACAGGGTTTTTAGTCCAATTCTTTGTATCGAATTTGCTTCAGGTAACAAAATAATACTGACACCAAAGACAAAGTAAAACATAATCCAAATATACTATACAGAACAAAAACATTAACAACAAACCTAACAAAATCCACAACCATCAGACAAATAAACAGACAAACAATAAAAAAAAATCAAGTTAGGCCTCAGTCTACTGAAGGAAACACAGTCAATAATAATAAGATTTAAGTGGAGGCTGTAAGTTGTAAAGTATCAACATATGAAAGACAGGGCAGCCATGCAGTGGAGAATTTAGTACTTGATCCCTTAAGAGTGAACCGTGTTTTTTGAAATGTAAGGAATAGCATAATGCCAGGGCTTTTAAATTAAAGTGTGTCCTGGGCGACAGCTTGAAGAAACAACAAGAATCTGATGACAGAATGAGGGAGGAGAGTCACGCTGTTTCCTGGAATCCCCCCCCCCCCGCCAACTCCCCCTTCACGCAAAAGCTGTCTCTCTCTCTCTCTCTCTCTCTCTCTCTCTCTCTCTCTCTCCTCTTGTATACAGTACACAACTTGTAGTCTAGACCAGCTCACTGCTGTCACTGCAGACACACCGAGCTCCCTGTTCTCAGCACAAAGACCGAGTGGAATAACACTGTCAGATACTCTAGAAATTGGAGGAAGAATATTGTTACCCTGGAGAAACATGGCACTCAGAAGATCAAACAAGGCGCCTAATATCGAGCTCTTCATAAAGGTTAGTTATTTGTATTATTTATTTATTGATTGGTGGAGGGAATGTAAGGTCACTTTCAAACTTATTCTCCAAACTTCTCACAAGAGGCTGAATTGCTAAAGCCATAGTGACCATGTCATCACAATGTGGGTACGGAAAAGAGCACCTGAGTTTTTCTGTGTAAATAATCTTCTGTCTTGTAGAGTTAAGAAACAGTGAAGCATGTTCACACCAGAGAAAACATATTTAAATGTTATATTGTCTATCAAGGGATTTCAATTGTCAACATTATATATTTTTTATGACACAACTTGTTTCAGTGAGTTATTGTTTGATGTCTGTGGGTGTGGCTGATACGAATAAGCTTGGGGGAACAGTTTATTTAAGTCTGGAACAGCAAATTAGAACTGTGCCTGTCATGTGAATATTGACCAGAATTTTCATACAGCACACTTTTTATAGTTGTTGGCACATTGTAAACATGCACATAAAACATGTTGCATGTAACCTTCACTGTCCTGGATGAGCGCTCATTGAGTCTCCCTGGATATACACAGAGTAAAAATGATAGCTTTAAGCAAACTTGGCAGGCCTGGTGGCGGTGTGTGTGTTTGCTGTGCCAGCTGTCCCTGCAGCAGTGGACTGAGCCCTTAGCCTTTATCACTGCAGACAGACAGCATACAGTGGCAGCCTCCATCCGCATCAGCTGTAAGAAGTCCTTATCATCAGCTGCCACAGCTCAGCATCATCAGAGCTCTCTCGCTGGCCTCCCCTAATAGAGAGAGACACGCCTACCAGCCCTGATACCCTGGTCAAGCATTGGGAGGCTCAAAAGAGTGGTGTGTCAGGTTCCCCCTAGTGTACAAAACAGGCCCACACTGTAGCAGAAAGGATTTTGCTGCCTGTTATAAGTCTTCTTTCGACCTCTCCTAGATGTGCCACCTGTCATTATTTGTATCCCCCCAAGCCCAGAGTAATTTGCATATGTTTTTGTTGTTGTTTTCTTGAGGGGAGAGGTGTCAAGGTGTGCACTGTGGATATATGTAAATCTGTGGGTCTATTAAGAAAACACAAACCCACTTAGAAGCACTAATCTTACCAATTTCCCTTTCTCTGTGGTGTTGGACTCCTAGAGTACAAAAGCTGAATGAGGGGGCCATGCAGTTTGTGCCAAAGTGTTTAGTTTGTGAGAGATTGGTGGTTTGTTTTTCTACAAGGGAGTACCAGGTCTCATTACATTTGCAATGTATTTGAAATTTAAAATTTGAAATGGCAGACTTGCTTAAATTTTTCTGGAGGCTCATTTCTAAACGTTTCTATGATTTCTGCCCATAGTGAAACGAAAAATGACTAATTGTTTGATTTGGCCTTTGCAGAGGAAATACAGTAATTCTCATGTTAACAGTTTGGATAATCTTTCCCCACATTAAGTGGCCACTGAGACACAGGAAATGTTTCTCAAGCAGCCTGGAAACTGAAATAGATGTTCTCCTAAACTGACCATGTCACCAAGGCAGCAGTAAAATACAATTATCTTTTAAGAATCATAAAATGTAGATGTAATTTCTTCATTTTTCCTTTCTTTATCTCTTGTTAATCCATTAACTTATCAACCTTATTGGCACAGAATGTTGATCTGGTCTGTGGAATGGATCCCAATGCAACTTGCCAAAAAGCGACCAAACACAGATGATTCCAATGATACTGATTTTGGCCACTGATTTCAGTTCAGGCAAAGTGTGTCTGTATGTGTGTATTTTGAGTTATGAGGCCAGCTGGCAACTCTGGATGTGGGTGTAACTGGACATCTGTCCCTGCAGGCTGGCCTGGATGGGGAGAACGTGGGGAACTGTCCCTTCTGTCAGCGCCTCTTCATGGTCCTGTGGCTGAAAGGAGTCAAGTTCACAGTGACCACCGTTGACATGAAAAAGTGAGAAGCATCCACTGCTTGAAAACCACTGCCTTGATAATGCACTCAAATTAAATCCTGCTGCCCTTCTGTTTTCCTTTAATTAACAGCCTATATTGTGTTAGCAGGTGTTTCATCCCTGTGAAATGCTCATCTCCTGTTAGGGCTATTACATTGAAAGCATATCTAGTGTTATATAGTTCTGTAGATCTGTGGTTCAGAGTCTGGGAAATGAAACTGAAGCTGGGGTTACTGAAAACCAGAAATGAAATTGAAGGGGATTTATTTGGGCGGGGGAGCGTGGGTGGGAGTTCTCCGGGGCTAAAAGTAAATGCATCTTTAAAGAAAGCAGAGTTTTACACTGCCTGTTATCTGAACTCCATCTCTATGCTTCCCATTGTCAACAACAGTACTATTGTACAAACTGAGGTTTTTAAAATAAAACCAGGAAATTAGAATAAATAAATAAATTACAAATTGGGAAACAAAGAGTGTACAACCTCAACCCCGACGACACAGATGTATAGTCATTTGCCACTGGTATTTCTAATCAGATGTACCATGAGATGATTAATATGAATCATAGCATATTTTTTCTGTGACCCCCACCTCACCCTGGGCTCTCTAAATAGCCAGGGACAGTCTGGTGTCTCTTTCCCGGGGTGTAACACAGACACTCCTGCTCAATCTCTGATCTTCAGGAAACCAGATGAGCTGAAGGACCTGGCTCCAGGGACCAACCCTCCTTTCCTCCTCTACAACGGGGAGCTGAAGACAGACTTCCTGAAGATCGAGGAGTTCCTGGAGCAGACGCTGGCCCCACCAAGGTAGGGTGGTGTCTGTGGCATACTGATGTCATATGAGCCTGACACAAACTCTATGTCCACAAATAAACACATGCACATCTACATATTTGATCAGTTACAACTTAACACTTACATACATGTAACAAACTAGTTATTAACACTATTATACATTCAGAAAACACATTTGGTGTTCTTCATATGAGCCAAAGAGAAAGTTAGTTTGCATGTCAGCTGAGCTCTTCATTATACACTTTACTGAGATCTAAAGCAGGTTTTAAGAGACCTATCAAAGCCTCTGGATTGCTGTACTCGGTTTTGCCATTAGCACTGATGTGCCCTTTTCTTTTGCAGTTACCCACGTCTCAGCCCACTGAACAAGGAGTCCTTTGATGTTGGCAGCGACATCTTTGCCAAATTCTCTGCTTTCATCAAGAACAACCCAGCAAACAAGAGTAAATCACAGTAGCCCTATCTCTCCTATGTCATTGGCCAGTCATAACAATTACCCAGGTGTCTCTGGGGTTAGGTGGGTTGGGATGAGCCTGGGTTTCTTCAGCATGCTGCCCAAAAGCAACACCCTTTAAACTATTTTGCTCCACTGCTTGTACTGTGGGTTTATGTTCTATTAATGTCCAGTATGAGGGGAGTCTATTTTTTCTGCATCTCTCCTGTTCTATGAGAGTAAGAGTAGTGAGGCAGAGTTGAGCGTCAATTGTAAGTTCCAGCAATTAAAGGGGTAGAAATAGAAACAAAAATACAAAATTTAAAGAAGGAAAATAGCAAGTGACAGAAGAGCAGTTAAATAAGGAGTAACTCTTATGGAAAGAATAGGGAGTACTTCAGAAAAAAAAACAGTTTTGGCATTGAAGAATACAAAGTTCTTATGTAGTGGCAACTGAGGGAAGCCTATGTGTTTCTTTCTCCACAGACCACGAGAAGGCCCTGCTGAGGGAATTTCAGCGATTAGATGATTATCTGAACAGTCCCCTGCCCGAGGAAATTGACCCCAACAGCACCGAAGACCTGCTTGTCTCAAACAGGAAGTTCTTGGATGGCAACCAGCTCACCTTGGCTGACTGCAACCTACTTCCCAAGCTGCACATCATCAAGGTGAGATGACTGTAGTATCAAAAACCGTATGTTATATAACCCAATTGAAATATGTAAGTTATATCTTTCTACCAGTATTTGTAACTTGTTTCTCATGTGTAGAGTAGGATTTCATAATTCGGGAGTATGTAATCTATTATTCCATGGCAAGTCTTTGTTTAAATGGATTTATTTATCAAGAGGAGGGTCAATAAAAAACATGAGCGAATAAAGGACTGGTTGTTTAACAAAGTAAAAAGCTGCATGCGCTTAGGTTTATAAATAGTATCAGCCTCATCAATAGACAACAATGTGTTTATTGAGAGACACAGCACCGCAGCAACAGAATACTGCACACCTGTTTCCTGCTCTTTGTTTCCAGATTGCAGCCAAGAAATACTGTGACTTTGATATACCAGCCCAATTCACTGGCGTGTGGCGCTACCTTGGTAATGCCTATGAGAGGGACGAGTTCAAGCACACCTGCCCCGCCAATGGAGAGATCGAAAGGGCCTATCTGAGTGTGGCCTGCAAGAGAAAATAAATGCCAAGCCATGAACCCTGCACTTGCCCTGGCTACCCAAACCCACCCCCACCCCACAGAACAATATCACCTTGCACAGGACTCTGAACGCTGACCAGGAGAACTGGACAACCACATTTTCTCCCCTCTCTTAAATGATCTCTCATTTTGAAGACCAGGCACAGTCGCTCTGTGCAAAGACAGAAACAAAGATGAGGTGCAAGAGTCAAGCAACTCTGAAGATCCATCTCTGAGGTTGTGCTTTAGTTTTTATTTGCAATATATCTTGTTTCTCCAAAGCCCAGTTCCACAGACATCTAATGCACAAGGGAAAGAAGAATAAAAAAGGGAGTGTCATTTCAGTGCCCTTTTGGATTTTTTGTTCAGTGGGAAGATTTGTTATTCAAAGACGGGGTGAGAGCTCTAGCCCTCACGTCACCCATTCAGTGCAACTCACTCCGGCACGAAAGAGAAACCCATGTTCTCCCCTGGGGTAAATTACAATCCTGTGGAGAAGAGTGGGTGAATGCAATTCCCCTGCCACAGGGCCGTCACAGGATGCAGACTTTTTACGAATAATTTAAAGGATCCCTTCAGTTTATAGAGCCAAAATGGGATCGCCAACAACACTGCCTTTAAAAAGAGTCGAGAAGGAAAATGTTCAGATGCTCAATTACATTCTGGTTACAAAATTGCGCATTACAAAACCTGCTTCAACATCTCAGTTCAGTAGATGCATGACTGGGCATGTCCGCCTTTTTACTTTAAATATAGTATATCCGTAATCTGTTCTCATCTCACATATAAGCCGGGCATATGAATTGGGAATATATATGTTGTATAGCCGTTATGCACATCACAAATGTATCCATTACACATTTACAGTCAGAGAGAACTTACTATATATACATAGTAAAAAGAATCCTGTATATAGCATTTATATACTTTTCATGATGGCAAAACTATTGAAACAATGTAATGTTTCATAAATTGTCTAAAGCCATATCTTATTTGATGAGAGCTGAGTGCCAGACATTGATGATGATGATGATGACAATGATGATATGACCCCCATGGAAAAATACCAGCTGAGTCTCGTTGTGTGAATCCGTGTATGCAGACTGGCCTGATCTTTGAAGTGTTTAAAAATACCACCAAGTGCTGTTTTTTAATACTAATATTTGTATTTATGTGCCATACAAAATAGTATTTTGTTATAATTATATAATGTTTTTCTATTAAAAACGTGACCTTATTTTCCATCCCCAATGGCCTTTATGTCTTTAAAAATATTTAGTTCTTTTTTCTTTCTTGTTTTTTTTTCCCCCTTCAATTTTCTCTTTCAACATCATTGTTTTGTAATATATCTGGCAAGGGATAGGGGAAGTTAATACTACAAATTTAAGAGGGAACACGTAGCTCATGCAGGAAAAAATGTTTGACTCCTCTAAACAATACTGCCGCCTAGTGGACATAATCGACCCTTCCATATCTATGACGTGTTTTTGTAGGGTAATTTATACAGTGGATGTCTCATGAAAATTATGAAGTTCTATTTCTACTGATTATGTATTGAAAACATTTTTCTCCCATGGTCATTTATACCTAGTTATTTTCAGTTTTGAAACACATTATTATGATTATGATTATGGTGAATATTTTATAGATTTAATCTTTAACGAAGTGTCTGGGTAGTGTGCTAAAATATTTAAAAGAAGTAGCAAGTCGTCTCGATTTTGCTAGACACAGTGCAAGTCCCAGATACAAAGGCTCTGTCATCAAAACCACATTAAGCAGTTCTTTATTTCCAGCTGCCACATGCAGCCAGTTTAATCCGACTTAAAAAATATTTAGTTTCTTTATTTATTATTTGCAGTGCTCTGTACAAAGTATTTACACATTCACTGGGCCGGTGACTTTAATCTTTAATGTAGGAGCCTCGGGAGGTTGGGGAGCTGGGGAGGTAACATCATGTTTGGACAAGGTAGGTACTTGAACACGAGGATCAGGTTCAGTTTGTCACGCAGTACTTCCAGAAACAAGCTTAAAAAGACAAACACAAAAGAAATAAGACAATGAGGTTGTGAGCCTGCCTGTTATTCAACAGCTTAAAGTTCCATCCATCAATTTATTTTGGATAATCATTGTGGTTGTATAGTTCCTAGTATGCTTTTTTTATGTACTTTTCCAATCATATATTGAAATCTTGAATTACATTTTTGTATTAGTTATTCAACCCCATACACATACTTTTCACAAATACTTTGCACAAAACTCTTGAACAGAAGTGTACACAGGGTGCACTGGAGGGCACTTATAACTTCTTTTACTTATACCCTAAGGAGGTACCTTAAGATAGTACAACTGTCCGGCAAGGGAAAGTAATGAGGGAGGAAGGGAGCGGTTTTGGATGCAACCTAGCCATCACTTCTGTTCTTACCTCTCTTCTTGGTTTTCGGTGAGCTCTGGTCAGACCGGAGCAGGCTGTGTGTCCGTAGATTCTCAGCTGCCGCCAGCTTCAACACTGCTGCCTGTATGTCATCAACCTGGAAACACAAATGAATGGCAGTAAACCTAAACTCCTTACTGTATGGATGGAACACATCTATTTAATTATATGAAAGTGTTCCTTCCCAGGATTTGGTTACCCATTGTAAGACCTATGTGCTATTATTTTGATTTATATGCAACAGATAGCATTATCATTCCAATCAAGCATGAGTTAACATTAGTAAAAAGAGGTCGGCTGTTTGCCAAGTCTTTGAAAGATTTAATGGAGTCTTTACAATGCCTAAGTTACATATATTTAGTACAACATGCAGACATTATTATTTTAACTATTCAAATGATATGTGAAGAAATTAGCATACTCTTACCATGCTGTTGAGCTTATCCTGTTGTGAGGAATCCTTGGTGCCTGAAACAGAAGATGAACGCATTTAGACATGATCCACAAACTTGATATTGGGTGCACAGACACAAAACAGAATTAAAATGTCCCCTAAAATATGCATTGAGATTTAAAGGGGAACATGAACAAATTAAATTGCATCCCAGCTCTGACTGTCTGTCTTTCTGTCTCCAGCATTCCCTCACCTTTCAGCCAGATGTCCCTCAGTGTGGCCTGGGGGTCCTGCCCCTGTGGCAGTAGCAGAGGCAGCAAGCTCTTTATCTGTCTGCTGTCGTCTGTCAGAGAGCTGTCTGTATGCTCCTGTTCCTCACTATCCGCGGCCCCCCTCTGGAACACATCTGTCCAACAACAAATACAGTTCCCATTTGTGCAAAGACGTGTATAAGGTCTTAGGCAGCCCATCAGCAAATAAGAACATTATCAAGATTACAGCCAAAGTTGGTTGCATAGTAACTTTTCTGATCAAATCTAGCCACACACTCATCTGTTCAACTACCCAAGGCAATCATCTTCAACAACTCAATTTGAATTTCCTATGCTTTCGCAACTCAGGTAGAATACAAATATCAAAATGAGACATATGGCACTCATCATTCACATATGGCACACTTCATCCAGGGCTGAATGAATGTAGATGGCCAGATGCTGTTTACTGAGCTCTGCCTGTTTCCAGCACGATCTCGGCATAAGTGAGCCCAGTGGGGATACATCGGTTAATTTATTTAAATTGATACTTTCCCATGTTCTGCACCTGATCTGGGTCTTCTTAAAAACCACTACTCTATCTCAGCCCCACTTTCTGTGTGAGGTTCACTGCCTCGTCGCTTCGTACACTGCTACTTCACGCCACAGCAGTTCACAAATATGTACTAAGAAATCCAAGTACATATGACATCTGCAAACATGTCTGCATGGCTGAAGCAGTTGTCCTTCTGGTTATGTGTTTTAGGATTTATCCAGGATGTGTTCTTGGCTGACTGGCAATGCAAATTCGATATATATGAAAAGGGTTTCATCATAGTCTGTCAATCTTCCTAACCCCTGTAAATACAAAATATTTCAAATTAAACTGCCATAAGGGTTGTTATCATTCAAATTAACTTTAGCTGCACTACTGGATCCCTGCCAAAGACAATACCAGCAACTGACGTTTATCAAACATTGTGAGATTGTTCACTCAGTTGCACCATAGTCTCCAACCTTATCTTTGTGCACCTGTACAATGTGTTCAGCAAATTGTATAAGAGTTGTATAAGATTATCAAAAAGTACACCATCAAAAATGTTTGGCAGTTTCTCTTCTGTAAAACTAAACATTTAATTTTTATCCTGTCCTTCAGCCTGACGAATAATCTTTTAGATTTGATTGATTGATTAAAACACATTGCATTGCACACAAAGTTTAAATATGATTAACATCAACAGAAGAAAAAACTATCATTCGGTATTGTGGATGGAGTCTAGAAAGTAGAAAATGTAGAAAAACACATCTAACAAAATCCTGTAGATGGTCTTGCCTACCTGCTGCAGGCACCAGATTGGTACCTGAATACAGTGGGAAGGGTTGAGAGCAACTTGTGGTGGACAAGATGACCACAATGTAGACCAGAGCCCAGGACAGCATGATGGTATCTCAGAGGATGGCGCTGTGTTCTGCTGCTCGAGCGACAGGAGGAGCCTGGTTTTAATATCTCCCAGGACCATCTATCTTGAAAGGATCAATATGTTATAGTGTCATCCCGACCCCAACGCTAATGGTTTGACGCCATATGTCCCTCATCATTGCAGGCGTTAGGGAGTGCTGTCAATTGAAATCTTCCCTATCACTGCTGGTGCAGGGAGCCTGAACAAATGTTTAATCAAGACTCCAACAATCCAGTTGTGTTGACTTCTTTCGATGATGTACGCCTCTGACTCTTCTCACTGATGTCTGCCCTATGAATAAACCTGCAGGAACACTGGACAATATTTAACCTCCATGATCCGGAGTTTGTTGAATTTACATACAAATAGGGGCATTAAATAAGAGTAACTGGAAAAAAGGAGGCTTTTTTGTGATTCTCTTCACTTTCCAACACCTGAAACCACAGCTCTCAGACTTGTGATACTTCCAGACTTATTTGGCCAAGGACTAAGTCTTTTTAGCATTGCCAACAGCACAAATGATAAAGCATGACCATTTATTTTAAACATGTCGAAATCTTCTTTATCACAGCAAAGCTCCACATAAAATATGCACATTCTAAATATTGTATTAGTGGTGTTTTTGTTTTGATAAAAAACACCATTCTTAACATTATCTAGCTGCCCTTGAACAGTAAACTAATGACCTCCCCCACCTTACTTCCCGCACTTTGTCTCCTTTATACCTTATACATTAACTGGGACAACAAACTTGAAGCAGGAAGCACAGTAGCCCAAAACAAAACTAAATGGTGACAGGGATGAAGAATCATCTTCAAATCATGACACAGAATGAACTAGGGCTCCTGCTTCTCCTTAGATCAAACAGTAAGGACATTCAGACTTCAGTTTTGTTACTTGATGTCTAACATTTTGGTGAAACAGTTAAAATATAGAAGTAGTAAGGCACTTTTATACACATTCATTGTCTGTGGATGAGCCATTGCACAGAGTGTATTAAATCGAGTTATACAAGGCTCTTTGTCAAAATGAAAGGTTTCTAATCAAACAAGAAAGATACATTAAGAAGACCTGGAACTTTGCTGCGTGTGATAGATGAGTATGTCTGTGCTATTGCTGTAAAAAGAACACATCCAGCCACAATCTCTCACCTGCCCAGCGATATCTGATGAAGAATAGTGTCTAAACATAGAACCTAGTTTATAGATGATGTATTTCTTGAAGCAGACATTGGTACTTACAGGATATTGAGTCTTGACCAAGCTGCAGAGATGAATGTCTTTCACAGTGTTTGATATTTCTGCTACTTTATTTGTTTTCTGATGTTACTTTTTTCGTCCTTCCACACTACTGAATGAACACATTGAGCAATAGTAAGTTATCACAGAGCTTTCCTTTTTCTAAAGTAATAGGAACTGCACATTGAACAGGTCCAGTACTAAATATGCTAATGTGTACATATCTACACTGAACAAAAATATAAGCACAATTTTCTTGGATTCCATTCTGTAGCTTTTTTATTTTTCCAGCTTTGGTCTATTCTTCTTGCAATATGTCTGGCCCCTTGCCAATTTACCATTTTCATTATTTCAGTGATGTCACATATTTTTGTTTGTTCTTGGATCCATGTATTTGGTTTTCATCTCTTCTTATTATCTCAAGCAGGCCAATTGCATGTTCCCTCAAAACTTGAGACATCTGTGGCATTGTGTTGTGTGACAAAACTGCACATTTTGTGATGTCACATACTTTTGTTTGTTCTTGTATCCATTTATTTGGTTTTTGTCTCTTATTATTTCCAGTACAAGTCTTTTCATGTTTTTTTTGTGACATTTACAGTTTCTGTATATGTGTTGTGTTTAGTCAACAGATTTCAGAGCTATAAGTGAGCACTGGTAATATGTATTGATAAAACAAAATCTCTTCAAGCAAATTGGTAGATTTCATTCCCATAGTGTGCCATTTCTCAAACTAAAGACAGCTAAAGATGTCCATGTACGTTGATTTCTCCAAGGTAGACAGAACCTTTGACTTCTTAAACTATGGATTGATCCACTTCAATTGTCTTTTTTTAACAAAATGTTTGAGCATGACTTTGGTCTTACTGAAGTAAATTTTGATTCCAGTTTTCTTACTTGCACTCAAGAGTTCTTGAATTTGAAGCTGCAGGTCTTCAGGTGTTTTTGCAAAGATGACAATATCATCAGCAAATCATAGGTCGTTCTAATAAGATCCATTTGTATTGATTCATTTTTCTTCCCAGTCCCATATTTCTTCAAGTCTTGCTGTGAAGTTTTTGAGAGATTGTTTCTCCTTGACATTCTCCATTGCAGTGATCTCGTCAGTCTCTTGGAGTTGGATTGTTCATGTGGCAATGTTTAATATAAGCTTTCTGTACATTTCCTCCATGTTTTCATTTCTTAGCATTGATGACTGAGTACGTATATATTGAATTAAATGCTTTCTCATAGTTGATAACATATTTGAAACATGTTATTTCCATATACGTTGTGGGCTTTCCTAATTGGCACCAGGTCGGTGTTGAAACTTGACACAAAAGCCAAACCCAAGTAAAAGCCGGACTGGAGGCAATCCTAGTGCTGCACGACTGTATATTTGTATATTGTTTATAGCTCATTTCTATAATATTATTTATGTATTATGTATCAGACGCTCTTATCCAGGGCGTTTATCCGGGCTGTGTATCTGCGTCATTAGCCTGTTTTAAAACAAACAGCAAATATATGTGTACTTGAAACAACACTCAGTCACGGTGCTCGCGTTCTTGTCGCGCAGGTTTCCGCAGTTCTGCGCAGATCTGCAGAATTCCGCCGATCCCATTGGCGGAGCGCGCAGACCCGTTCAGAAACTGCGAAAATCTGCGCAACCCGAACACGACCAGCATGCCTCCTCTGATCACGTGTTCCTTTGCAACCGGACATGACTGAGCGTCACACACGTCCGTCGCTGCCCCGAGAGAAGGAAGTAGGAAACTAGGATACGGAGAAATCTCATAGGTGTAAGTTTTCCTATGTATCGTTAGTGACAATTAAAGGTAAGATCATTTTTTGGTTAAAAACACGGCATCCCATCAATCAGGCAGTGCACAGTGATCGCATCTCTTCCTGGTTTCTCTCAGTCGTTTGCACATTTGTTTTTATTTGTTCTGGTGTTCCAATGGAAAACTTTGATGCATTTAGTTTGATAAAATGTCTGTCAGCTTTGTTGATCAAAACAATATTTAAATGACATATCATCACAGAAACCACGGAGGTGCTGAGAGATACAGCCTGGTAGATCTGTACCTTTGAAGGCTAAAGCCGGTACCCAGACGTCAAGTGTCTTTAATCGGATTTACTCTAAAACAAAGCCGACAGAAAGATTTTGAAGTCTGATCATGTAGCAGATGTGTCTCACTAACTTCTTAAGAAAACCCTTTCTGCATTTACAATAGCAAATTTTGATATTAACGCAGTAGTGATTTCAAAAATCCTAAAACAATATTTGCGTTGTCTATCCTATACCATACGCTGATCTACACGTTTTTTGAGGGAAAATAAATGTTATGCAACTTACGGTTGTCTTATGGCGACAGTAAAGCTATTTTTTGTTAGTTGTTGGACTTTGCATGTTAAAATCTTAGCATCAGTTAAGCACACAACTGTCACAGTATTTCTACGTTACAGTTCAAACAATAAGAGAAAAACGTCCAACTGTGTACATGTAAAAGTTGCCGAATATCAAGTCTGCAGAATATAGTAACCCAATGACCAAAGTTATGCATTGAGGAGAATAAAGATGCTAAACATTATGTGATTTTTTTTTTAAATTAACTTCTTGTATTGCATGCAGTTTTACTTGTTATTATTGTACTACTATGATGTACAATACTTAGAACTTCCATGGTGGTGGTATTATGTATAGGCTATAATGATTACAGTTCAGAATTAATAATCTCATTCATTGTTATCCATATGTGAATGAAAGATTTTGATGTGTAAGAAAATATTAATTATGAAAATCTGATTAGTATTAAAGGTTTTCATTGTTTTATAGTTATATGTATATTGTTTCAGAGTATTACTTTGATTAGTTAAATTGTGCACAAAAAATACATTTATTATTGTCTGGGTTAGGGTAAGTGTCCCTGGTAAAATTAGACATGTTAATGTTGAAATTAGTTTCTACTATTAACAGAATTGGGTGGAGATTTGTATGGGCCTAGCTTCATTGTTGAATATGGTAAGAGTGAGAGGTATAGACTGTAAGTATCTTACTGATAACAAATAGTTACACATTTAGACTGCAATTTGTCTGTTCTCAATAAAATGGCAGAACATAAATAAACATGCACCTGTTTCCCCCCACCTGTTGAGTTATAAAGTTTATTAAAACTACTGTAGTGAATGCCTCACCCATTCCCATAACTACCAATTTTTTCAGGATATGAAACGTACTTTAGAGGTTGAGGTTGTGAGTTGTGTCCTGGAACATGTACAGGGAAAGATCGTCACACCTGGCATATTCCCACAGAGCTAATCAAGCAGTGAGCAGAGTTATCCAGCAGTGAGTGCTATGTTTGTTTTATCATCCAGAGGGTGTCTCTGGTATGCTTAACAAGTATTGCAGTATTTAGTGCAACATTTTGAATGCTTGTGTTACATTCTTAAATTTGTTACATTTGACATAATTGCATTCCCCAGATATAAACTTAGACATGAACTTAAAGGGTACAGTGCAAAACCTTTCCCCAGATCACACCAGTTCTATATGTAAAGCTGTTTTGGTAAGGCGGAGCTGACTGCAATAATTAAAATAAAAACTAAATGTCAGTTGCAGGATCTTACTACTGCTGTATTTGTCACTCCTTCTTTTGTGTCCAGTTGTTCCAGTGTAACCAGATTCAGCATTGTGTCTGAATATGTTTTCAATTTTTTATCTGGGTGTGACTTAAATGTGCAATTGCTCGCTCTTTCTGAAATAAGTGCTTTTTATTAACATTGTTTGAACATACACATCCATGTAATGCTTAAAATCAGTAATGATCATACAACATTGGCTGGTTTCACAGACCTCAATTAGCACTATTTTAGGACTTCTTTACCTAAAATAGCATTGAGTACGCTTTTTGGGTCAGTGAAACTAGCCCTATATCTGATTTATCTGTGATGATCAAACACTGTATCTGATATATTTGAGTCAGCAACCTTACTGTATAGCCTATTTACCATTTAATTCTGTAGATATATAATTATGCAATTAATATTTGGAATAAATATAAAATATAGATAAGTAAATCTATTTAATTCTATAGAAACCTACTCGCCATTTTCATAAAGGGACAGAAACTCCAACAAACAGATTGATAGCAATAGATAATTAAATAGTAATTGCTCTTGGTAACAGCACATTATTCATATACGCTGTATTCGAAGTTGTCACTAAAGAGGACTTCACTTGATTTTATCTCGGCTTGTGGGTCTGTGATTAACTCTAATCTTTTTCCAATATAACTTGTTTTGTTCATCTGACAAATTAAAATGAGCTCAATCACATTGTTTTCCTTTGGCCAACCATTTTTGCATCTGGACTAAACAGCCAAATACTTATATATTTAAATATATTTAATCTTCTTTGAACATTTTGTAGAAATGTGGAGTACTTTAAATTAAGTGCATTGTGTATGGTTTAAGACCTATGTGAAATTATTAGTTATTAAAATGTGATCCTTCAGAGTTCCACATATGCATTGTTCTTTGCTGCAAATCTTTATCCGTGAGGAAAAGCAGCAGCAGTCCCCGCTTGCTTATGGTCTTAGAAGGAAAACATGTGTTCTTTGTTAGAATATAAAGGGAAGCTTTGTCAGTATTTTAGACCAGAGTTTGCTTTTCTTTCACTGTAGTTAAAATGTAGGTTTGTGTTTTTGCACGTCATGTTTAATTCATGACCTTTCTCTAAAGGCTTTTCGTTCTGAGGCCTTGAGATAAAGATCGTGCAGCTTATTTGAACAACTATCAGCCCCGTTTCTATAACCTCTAAAAATTGTTTGTGCTTTTGTTTTTTTGCCTCCTGCTGTAGATTCCCGAAAATGATTTCAGAGGGCAGTTCCTTTATTAAGGGTTTGATGTTGGGTGGCTTCTTCTGCATAGTGGTCACTTTTATCGGAAACCTAAAAGAGCATGGACATTCAATTCCAGACCTGCACCATCACCATCATGTCAAGGCTGCCAGCAAGGAGGAGCTACTAAAGCTACCAGGGGCTAAGAAACTGGAGCTGAGTCAGAGAGTGCGGGTGTACTGTGTTATCCTCGTGTCACCAAAGGATTTAATTAACTGGGGAGCAGCTAAAGAGACCTGGAGTAAGCACTGTGACAAGCCAGTGTTCTACAGCTCGGAGGATGCCAAAGCCCTGGAGGCAGTGGTGGTGGGAGAGAAGGACGAATGGCTCAAACTGAGGAAAGCCCTGAAGCATGCCTACGACAACAGCAAAGGCTACAGCTGGTTCTTCATTGCGCGGCCCACCACCTTTGCCATCATCGAGAACCTCAAGTACCTGGTGTTCAACAAGGACCCTGAGCAACCTTTCTACATTGGGCACTCTGTGAAATCCGGAGAGCTAGAATACGTGGAATTTGACAGCGGCATAGTCCTAAGCATAGAGGCGCTGAAGAGGCTAGTGGGGGCTTTCAATGACCCCGAGAAATGCCCTGAAAAAGGCCACGGGCTTTGGACAGTGTCCGAGGAGAAAGAGCTTGCCGTATGCCTGAAGTACACCGGTGTGTATGCCGAGAACGGGGAGGACGCACAGGGGAAGGGCTTGTTCAACACAAAGAGTGTCAGCTCTCTCATCAAGGATGCCTTGGCTCAAAACAACCAGGAAGTCATAGAAGGATGCTGCTCAGACTTGGCCATCACCTTCAATGGAATGGGCCCCAGCCAGATGCATGTCATGATGTTTGGTGTGTATAGGTTGCGTCCATATGGGCACAGCTTCCACGACTCTTTAATATTTCTGCCTCCAGAAGGCTCTGATAATGACTGAGTGCACACCATTGGGGCTAGTTGGGGGATAGGCATAAATATGTGGGGAGACGAAAAACAAACCTATATTTTTTACTCTTTAGTTTATATATTTAAATATTTATATATATATATACACACACAAATGCACACATACACCTAATTCTTGTTTTTCAGAATCAACTCTTTCCTTTCGGTACAGGTTGCAACTTAAATTCGGGTTCTCGTGGTCTGTAGTTAGATTATGTTCTATAAAGTTTGTTGCCTACACGCACCCCAGCAGAGGCCACATAGGATTTGTATCTTGAAATTATGTGCAAAGGACACAGGGTTCGAGTGACATTTTTAACAAAATAGTGTTTGACATCTCCAGGAATTTCCTGTTACCTCTGCAATTTCTGCTTACATTGTTCGTTTGTTTTGCAATTGAAGCCTAACTAAAAAGACAAGAGGTTTCCAAAGAGATAAAGTAGTATAGACCCTGCCTTCAGTGGGTGTTTCAGAAGTGTGCCATACAAAAGGGATTATCCTGCACAAGCCTGGCAGTCAATTTTTAGACATGATTTCAGAGGATAGTTTTTGCTCAAAACCAACCAAGCATGGCATAGGAGAACTGCAGCAGAATCACTGATTACAGTGTTTATTCAAAAAAAGTAAAACATGGACAGTACATACCACTTATTCCAAAATAATTGCCACAGATTCCTTCCCTAATGTGTTTTTCAGTTTGCCCAAAGCAACTCACTTTAGCTTTACTAAGTTTTTGCTGTTCTTTATTACAGTCCTGCTCTGTGCACTATAAGTATAACTGGTCTGTGAGACAGCTGGTATCACCTGGGGTTCCTTCTGTGACCTTTCTCTTTGAAGTTTAAATTCCATCCAGGATTCAGGTGTAATGTACTTTTTCAGGGGAAAAAGAAACCAAGGCAAAAGAAATGGAGTCTGCTTCTGTGCTTTTTTTTTCTCCCCTTCTTCTTTACAGTGTAATTGGTTTTTGTTTTGTTTTAACCACTAAAAGCTCAACCAAATGCAATACCTTGGACAACATGAACTTATACCTGGGGCATTCGGAAATCTGAAACTTCAGGTTCTGAAAAAAGTACACCGTTAACGAGAAAAATGTGTTTTGTACCTCACTGTTAATCAAGTCAGGCATTGTGGGACAGTGGAAGTAGGGTCCTGATTGACGGCCTTGCCCAACTTCAACATTTTCTGCTTTTTCTCGTCTGCTGCAGTACTGGAAATGGTTGATTTAGGCAACACATCTTGGGTGTTGGGAGATTTCAGTATAGAACCGGATTGACAGGAGTTCAGAGCCATTTTCCATTTGAACATGAACAGGAAAAGCAGGCTTCCTTGTCCTGCAAGCGCATATGTATTGGACAGCTTGGTTGGTTTACACTGAAACAATTGCAGCAGGTTGGCTGTAATTAAGCTTGCCTCGCCGAATGCAGAGGATTCCTTCTTCTGGATACACTACACTAAAATCCTTCCTCTTCCATGGAATCCATCTCTGTCATTTTCTCATCTTTCCACTTGCCATTCAAAATCCCCACAGGACTCTGCAGGGCCTCAGAGAGTCCTCTTCATTACATTGCTTCTATCCTGGCTCATAGAGGAAGTGAATCCTAGCTGTAATCCACAGCTAATTAGGGAGCTTTTACAAATTATTGCTCCCAATATACTTGCTATACGTAAACTATTAATTAATTAGCAGCATTTCTTTTTTCCTTGTTAAAATTTGTTAAAATAATGGGATTGCTGTGAATAAATATGGTTAAATGGCAGAAATACTGCCTTATTCATAAATAAACTGTAGAGGAAATTAAATATGTTCAGAAGACTAAATTATAATTTATGGTATGGAAATGGCAATGCTTTCCTGTCATCAGAAGTGATTTTTCTAATTTCATGTTCAACAAGTTAAACATTTAGTTGTACTCTAGAATACTCTGATATATATTATGGGAAAAGTTCAAATTGGTCTGGGGTGTCTAATACAGATGATTTTGATTAAAAGATAAAATATACATTCTAAATATGTATTGCCATTTTAATTTATTTCCTGTACACTGAAATATTTTTCAGAAGTAGCAATATACCAGTGAACTAAATGGGTTATCGTATTTTTGTAATTGTTGATGCAGTTAAAATAAAAATCTGCTGAATGCTGCCAAATCCACCTCTTTTACATTTAGTCATTCAAGTTTAATATGGGTATTTTCTCTGGGTTTTCAATATATATATATATAAACAGTTAACCCTTTCAAAAGTACTGAATGTAGACTTTATATAAATTTTATATTGCTTAACTTGTTGTGGACATACAATATTTATTTTGAAGTGTGGTACTACTAAAAAATGAAGGAAAACTCTGTTCCAATTGCATGTGGGTTCTAACAAAATATCAAAGAAAACTTGTTTATTTTTGCATAAGACTTACTTTTCTACAGTGTGTGGTGAATATGCGAGAACATAAGCCTGTGATTTAGGGGATAATTTATGGTTTCTTGTAATGTTTGTGACTTTATAATAGTTTCTGTAAATGTCTGAAGTGATTTAAATGTGATATTAAAATGTTCAAAAACAATGAATGTTACACTTTTCTTTAATGTGAGGTTCAAAACGATCCAACTTCTCTGAACATTTTTAAGGTCTGCATACATGAATGTATCTTTACAAAGATTTTTTTAACACACCTATACAAATGAATTATTGCCAAAATATTTTACTCTGTCTCACCTGAATACTCTTCTAGTAATCAACTGATTTCCATCTTCTACAACAGTCACAAATTAACCAGATTAACCCATGAAAGATTTAAAAGGAGCTCCACAAACAGTGCTATTTGATTAGCAAAGGAACATCACTAAGTTCAGTCGAAAGAATGAAGAATGTGCTGCTTTAAAATGTGTCTACGATAAATAAATATAAAGGGTTCTAGTGGAAGAGAGGACACCTTCAGAGTATTACACCAATGTGATACTATTTTATTGTGCATCTCAATGAACCCGAATAAAATTCCCACCAGTTTATTATACAGTCATTAACACAAGTCCAGTCTTGCAAACGGCACATCGCGGTCCACAAACTTCCCTCTCCAGTCCCATGTCATCCAACACAATCCACGCACGCCTCTCACTTGTAAGTCTTCATGTGCCACAGGCCGTCATTCAGATAGTGGATGTTCTCAATCCCTATGCCTTTGTTGACTTTCTCTCTGTTGAGAAATGTGTAAGGGATGAACATCTTATTTACATTACAGGTTCACATGTAAATAGCTGGAAAAACTGACATGAGTAATAATGTTGGAATATTTTGGAAGGTAGACTGATCAAACTAGATTAATTAGACAATCTCATTACCCCCAATCCTACAGCCCCACCAATATTTTGCAATGATTAAATAGACACTCACATCAGTAGGTGGTAACTCAAGCAAGAGAACACGGCAGTATATACTGGAGCCATACAACGCAAGAGAAAAATATTTGCTTGGTTAAGAGTAAATGGTGGCTTTGCCTTACTTGAGACAGCAAACAAATTCTGCCTAGTGATCAAAATGGGTGACAGGCAGCTGCACAAAAAATTACAGACTACCAGTGCTGCTCACGTGAAGTATGCGGATATGGGGGCAATGCAAATAAAATCCTGACCAAGAGCAACTGGATTACATTGAACATGAATACTTACATGTTCTCTGCTGACATTTTCATCACCCCGACACAGAGTGCAAGTTGCTTACCCTCTGCCATGATGGCCTGCACACCGCGTTTAAGGAAATTACCAATTTTATGATGAACAACCGGTTTCTGGTAATATTCTCTTTCTTTTAACCCTAGCTCTGTGTATTGTGGTGATTCTAAGGATCAGTCATGTCTTGCCCCTACATATGAGGCAGCAATAACACTGGACTTGTAGAGCTGTAATTATCACTCTTTCTTTCTCTCTGCTGTTCTTTTGCCATGATGTTGGTAGAAATGTGAAAGGATACAACTATCGTATCTGCATCAGACGGATAAAGTTTGGCCCCTGGAGACGTCAGCCCAGGACACATGATATTGGCTCCGCTGAGGACAAATTTGATGGCCCCTTTATCTACTTGCTGGTGTGGAAGAATGAAGGGATCTGGAAAAACAGACATCACATTCTCCAGTTAATGACACCCACATAGTAATTGCACATTCATTTGATTGTTGTTATGTTTTTTCTTGGGTAGAAAGAAGCAGAAAAACAAAGCTATATCTTGATTACTATCCTTTTCGTATATCTCATATTTTATCTTAAAGCAGACAAAAGCTATGTGTGGTACAGAGAGATAATTTGGAAAGCTCTAACAGCTACATAAATCTACTTTAGAAAAACAAGTAATACCAGTATACACAATAATGGCAAGCGGTTTATACTCTCAGACTGACTTATTGGCTATGGCTGAACGAAATTAGAACAAGGAAAGACATTTCTTACATTTATGCAGTAGTCTCAATGTAGGGTAGAATGGTCCTTCTCTCTGTCTGAAAAACAGCAGCTCTCCGTTCACTGTCAGAATTTCAATATGTTCATGACTGAAATAGTTTCAAAAGACAAATGAAAGAAAATAAATACTGGAATAAGTACAAGGCAAATACAGGTTATCCTAACCATTTTCTCTCTCTTTTTTTTTTTTTTTTTTTTTAAACAATACTGTAATAATAAATGGTCCTCATTTCAAACAGTATTGGGGACACTAAAGGACATTTCTGTTGTACAATTATATTTTAGGTTCATTTTGGACTTGAAAGTTTAGATTTCAGACAGGACTGACAATTGGGTTAGACTGATTAGACAGACGTCCAATAACAGTAAGGTTACATTTCAGATTGTTAGTGTTAGCCAGGATTGGGGTTCCTGACTATTGTCTGGTCTATTAATAGGGTAGGTCTCTCAACCCCTGATCTCTAAATTAACATTAGAATATCTGCTTAAGAATGCTAGAGTTCATGGCTGTGTTTTTATCAGTCAGTGTGGCATTAATGGTATTATTACCATCGGACTATTTTGACAGGATCCTTCTTTGGCATGATTTGATTGAGCCATGACTCAATGTCTGGAAACTGGTCGAGCAGCTGGTTCTTGATGCCTTTGATTACAGAGGTCTTCAGCTGAATGCAGTTGGAAACATTTTCCTTCTCATCAAATCTGAAAAGAAACCACAAAGGAAAGATCTGTAACAAATATGTATATTTTTCATTCAAGACACTTTCTCCTTGGCTGACCTTTCAAGAGAGTAATGTAATCTGATGCTTGAGGTACTAAAAATTGCTATAATATTAGCAGTTACAGCTACCACACGATGCTTGGGTTACTAGTCTGAATCCTCCTCGGTGTGTACATTACTAAGGAGGGCGGCATGTTGTGTGAACAGATTAAAGTATAGGTACTTCCTGCTTAAAAATGTCATTTTAGGGCGGGGAGATGCATATTGAGCAGCACACAACACAGCTGGCTTGACTTTTCCGTCGTCTCTTTGACAAGAACAATCTAGCCGGATGCTGTAGTATGTGCATATCTTATCTGATACAGAGCTCTTGACGCATGTACATTATGCAAACACGACAACCCTGGTAAATGTGAAAACGCTCAAATAAAACGTATGACCTCAAATGAACCAGTTAGCTGTTTTACAATTAGTCATCATAATGATTTAGCCGGTCTACTTTCATTGGGACTTCATAGCATGCACTGTAAAATATATTAATTCAGATTCAATCCAACAGACCCGGGCCAGAGCACAATGTTTGGGAGTCATTTCTAAACACGTGTGTTTTATAAGTATGTACATCCAAATTCCGCATTCGAAAGCAACCGAAGAAACGACTCACTCCCTATATACACGCCTCGTTTTCAAACATCATATACCCCACACGCAGGAAGCTAATGTCAAAGAAAATCAAACCCAACTTTTTAAACATCCTCAGTGGTCACTCCTGCTGGATAGGCCGACTCTAGCAGATTCTCCTTCGTTAACTGATCCCAGCAAATCCTGTCCGATAATTTCTAATTCAATCTCCACGCTTCTGCCTTCCCATAGAATGTTACGATTCTTTACGACAGTCCCGCACAGCACGACGGTATTGCACGGAATACGGCAGGCACTTTCACCGTAGAGTTCGCAAACGGCACGTAGAGCGTCCTTGCGTAATACAAAAGATTCTCTGTTTGGTAATACCTAGTTGGTGGAAGAAAGTTGGAGATGTTATTCCGAACAGCACTCTCCTCTACATATAGGTTAAAAGTCTGCAACAAACTGCCCTTTGAAATGTATTATTTTCTGATGTTTAAAAGTCTGTTTAGAACAGCATTAGAAGTCAACCCCTGAGTGCCCTCAGGTGTGTGGGTGCTGTTTATGCAGGTGTCACACAGATGGATGGGAATCAGTAAAGGAGGACACTGATGAAAGACTCTCACCAGCAGATGCGACCTCCACAACAGGTAAAGCCTGCAATTTTAAGAGTCGGACAGCGACACCAAGTGGAACCAAATTAAAAAAGCATGTAAAGTATCTGCAGCTGCGTGGCAGGATAATATATTAATATGTATATCATGTTCATAGTAGTATGTGGTTTAGTATCAGTGATCGTCTGTAGGTTAGTTGAAGCAGTAGTCGTGTTTATGTTGGGAGTAGTGTAAATCCGCAGAGGCAATGTCATAGCAGGTAGCCTAGTGTCCATAATAGCAATTTCAAAAAGTGGTCAGGGATGGCACTGTGATTCGGTTTGATGTGGAGAGACGGAAACCCATTCTGGCTGCCCTGTAGGAGACATATTGAATTGCAATGTTATGCAATTTATAAATAATCTTAGTAAAGGTCTTGCAAGAGAACAGTCGCCTGCACGATTTCACATGGAGTCTAACTAATCCAGTCTTGGACAGAGCTAGTCTCCCCAGCTGTGACACTGCAACATCTTGCTTTACAGACTGAGAAACAGTTGTGTGAAATTCTGTATTCCAGGCCTGGTTTTAATCAATAGACTATTTTTTTAGAAAATGTGGTTTGGTTTTAGAGTCTTGAATGCATTACAATATTCAAGGATATTGAGCACAGCTGTAAATATGCAGGTTCAAGCTCACCAATGTTCTCTTAGACATGAGCCAAAATGCACACAATTCACATACTGGGCTTTAATAAGTGGTCTACCTTGCCTTTCAATCTGCCTGTACACTACATAGCACATACTAAACCAGAGACTACATTATTATCTTGACTCTATCTATGTATCCCTGCCGTGCAATTTCGTTTTTTTTTTTTTTTTTTAACTGAAACAACTAAACATCAAGAAGGTTTTCCAACCCTGATACACAAATCAGCTGGGGGTCCTCATGTTTGAAATGCTGGTTGGCAAGGTGTGTATTCTTAACACAACTTCATTTTTAAACCTCTTATAAATGCCAATCTAAAGGAAAATGTAATCTTATAGCTCCAAAAAATGAAACGCAAGTTAGTATTTCATTTCATACCGCTCTCTTGTGTACACAGAGCCAAAAGTACATGCCTTTATTGCCAGATTACGATCACAACTCCTTCAGGACACTTGGTTCGCCCAGTTAGATTCACGGTAGGATTGCGGTTACATTGGCGATTTAATTTTTGCTTTCTATTCTATAATTTACCTGGTTTAATAAGTCACATCTCAGGTGTCAATTTACCACTTGGTTGCACACTGCACACTATTTGTGTCTGTGTGGCTTTTGCGTTCCTGGGCACAGATTGTGAATAATTCGACGGGTCAGTCTGGAGTAACCCTCTAATGCGCTCTCCTCTTTCTCCTTGTGCCCATAGCGTCCTTTCAACGGTAGCAACGAAGATTCCATGTTTGAAAGTATCATTAACAACACATTACCATTCCCCCAGTCCTTGTCCACAGAAGCAGTCTCTGTCATCACAGGGGTCTGTATGCCAGGGTTGTTTTTTCATGTGACGAGTTTTTGCCTTCAGTTTGTCCCTCGGTATCCTGCTTACCAACCATAATGAATGGATGTCACTGTTACTGAAATGTTATGGAATTGGAGAAAGACCCAGTGACTGTGTAGCAGTGGAATTAATTTTACAAGAACAGGGCACACACGCTCATTTGCACTTCGAACTACGAGGTCTTCTCTCTAACATCATGTTTCAACAAAGTCTATTAATGGAAAAGAAAGTGCACGCTCCTTCTTGTTTTGAATCATGCAGCTGTTGGAGAAAGATCCAGAATGGCACCTTGGGGCCAGGGAACGCGAAGCAGAAGACGTGAAGACGCATCCCTTCTTCAGAGTACGTGGCGCACACAACTGTTTTTCAGTCACAGTGAAGGTGGCACCACCTTGTCCTTCTTTTCTACACTCTCGTGTCAGAGTGTGGATTGGCCTGGGCTGCTAGTGAAGAAGGTGACACCTCACTTCATTCCTACAAATCAAAGACCGCAAGGCCCTGTGCACCTCAGCATCCCCAGTCTTCACACCACCTCACGAGTGCAGGGTCCTCACCTCAAAGGAGCAGGACATCTTCAGAACAGCGAAATGTTGAAAGAGATAGTCATACAGAGAGAGACAGACAGTCATCAAGAGACTTCAGAACATCAATAGTGAAGAACATCAGCTCTCCCTCTCCACACACATACAAACACACAGAATAATTACACAAAGTGAACAGAAACACTGAGAGGAACCTGCAGTGGTTTTCATGGACCTGACCACGGAACATGTGAAGAACCCAGCTTCACCTCCAGGCAGCCCTGCACAAGTTTGATAATGTGTTCCTCTTCAGACTGGAGATTCAAATTATTAAAGTACAACAATAACACTCAAAGATGCCTCCTTGCGTTTGGAAGTTTCTGTACTTATTCATTCTTCTTGAGTGAAAAAAGGGAACTTATCTCCTGTGCGACACACAGCAGTATAGGCTGAGTGTATAGCGGTGCAGTAGGTAGTCTTTGTGGACAGCAGCACAGAAGGTAGTCCATGTAGATGAGGTAGTGTGTGTGGACAGTGGCGCAGTAGGTAGATTGTGTATATAGCTATTGAGTAATTATACACTGCCTTAAAACTGGACAGGTATAAAGCATATGATATGATATACTTTTCAAAAAGCTCTTGATTAGGTTCCACACTAAAGACTGATCCTCAAATTGGAAGCTGTAGGCATTCAGGGTAATGTAAGTAGATGGATTATGAACTGGTTGATGTATAGGAAACAGAGGGTGTTGATAAGAGGAGTCGCTTCTAACTGGAGTGAGGTTGTTAGTGGAGTTCCACAGGGATCAGTATTAGGGCCTTTGCTTTTTCTAATCTATATTAATGATCTGGACTCTGGGATAGTTAGCAAACTTGTCAAATTTGCTGCTGATACTAAATTAGGTGGCTCAGCAGATACAATCTCGGCAGCACAGGCTATTCAAATGGACTCAAAGGGATAATATTCAGTTGTGGGCTGACACCTGGCAGATTAAATTCAGTGTGCAAGGTATTACATGCAGGTAACAAAAATGTCCACTATAATTACACTATGGGAGGAATAGAACTAGATGAAGTAACGCATGAGAAAGACCTAGGAGTCTATGTGGACTCCTCACTTTCTCCATCCAAACAATGTGGGGAAGCACATACAGACTCAACAATCAACATACAGACAGACAGACAGACTAGTGTTTCAGAATTATATCTATAAGTGTGGGTTATAGATAAAACCTGGACAGGGAAAACTTCTCTTTATAGGTGTTACGTAAAGTGTAAAGTGTAAATGTGAAGTGGAATGAAATAGATACAGATTGATAATTTATCCAGATATGTACTTGTAGACAAGAGCAAGATGTAAGTGTTGTGTGCAGGCCTTTGGGTTTATAGGCCCAAATTATAAATAGTCATGGCCTAGTGAATCCAGCCACTGGTGCCATTTCTATAGTATGTTAGTTGCTGTATTTATCCATTAAATTGCACAAAATCCTTCTTTATAAATTTAAGTTGCATTCATAAGAACATAAGAAAGTTTACAAACGAGAGGGGGTCATTTGACCTATTGTGCTCGTTTGGTGTCCATTAATTACAGTGATCCAAGGATCCTATCCAGTCTGATTTTAAATGTTCCCACATTTTCAGCTTCAACCACATCGCTGGAGAGTTTGTTCAGATTGATTCTCTGTGTGAAGAAGTGTCTCCTGTTTTCCATCTTGAATGCCTTGAAGCCCAATTTCCATTTGTGTCCCGGGTGCGTGTGTCCCTGCTGATCTGGAAAAGCTCCTCTGGTTTGATGTGGTCGAAGCCTTTCATGGTTTTGAAGACTTGAATCAAGTCCCCATGCAGTCTCCTCTGTTCCCTCAGTCTCTCAGTAGGACGTTCCCTTCAGACCTGGAATAAGTCTGGTTGCTCTCCTCTGAACTGCCTCTAGAGCAGCGATATCTTTCTTGAAGTGTGGAGCCCAGAACTGCACACAGTATCCAGATGAGCTCTAACTAGCGCATTGTACAGTCTGGACATCACTGCCCTTGTTCTCAATTCTACACTTTTGACAATATACCCTAACTCAATATATATTCACGTTTGGGTGAAACTGTACTACTAATGATGCTCTAAACAGATAGAGGGTCCTTGGTATTAAAATCCAATAACGTATTCAAGGCCAGTAGAAACTTTAATGGAAACTTAATTTAACTTGGTCTCTGTATGGCGCCACCTGGCGATCACTGTTAGCCCTGCAAGCGGCCACTTTCTTCCTTCGATGCAGCGATGAAAGGCTTAAGTACTTCCGGTGGGTCAAGCTATGTCTGCACTCGGTTATAAGTCGTTTTTGACAATCTTGCTATATTCAGCTTGTGGTTGACACAGTGTTAGTACAAAGCCGAGGTGCAGGGAGCATAACTGTGTCTGCATTTCAGCGTGTTATTACAGCGTGGTATACCAGAGCGTCCGAGAGGAAGTAGTAATCAGCCATCTTTTTTTGCCAATAACAAGAAAGAGAGAGGGTCTAAGAGTGGAGCTGTAGTTTCATTTTATTGTCTGTTTTCAATTAAAAAGAGACGTAAACGTTAAAAAAAAATCAGAAGGGACGAGGTGCAGAGAAATACGCAGCGTCAACATCAAACCTAGAAGCTCGTAGGATTAATAGACTGGCTATTTGATTTTGTAATTTTTTTCATGTTTCCAACAGGTTTATCTTCCCCTAATCCCCCACCGCCAGCTCAGGAGGTTAGACCAGCAGCTTCTGATGGTAATAACGGTAGCAGCCACCATTCAACGTCCAAAAAGCGAAAAATAAACAGCTCCGAGAAGGAAGACTTTGACTCCAGTCCCTCGTCTCCTCCTAAGAGCCTGCACAGCTCCTCCGGCTCACACCACATACAGAAGAAGTTGAGGTTCGAGGACTCAGTGGATTTCTTTGGACTGGATGTGAAAATGGCTGAGGAGTCCTCTTCTTCATCTGCATCGTCTTCTAACAAGAATAAAAACGTGTTTCTGGCCGCTGGGGTTGGGCACCATGCTAATGGACTGACGAAAACCTCCGGCGGCTCCGCTACCTTCTCAAACAGTAAACCTGGGGCTGCCAAGAAACTAGTTATTAAGAACTTCAAAGGTACCTGATCCATCAAACACCAACACCTTTACTGTAGTGCACACTGGGTGGTTGTACTTTGAGCTGTTTCATTATCTTCAAGGCTGATGCCTCTGTAGGGCTTTTAAAAGGATGATTTGCAATGCATTTGTTGCATGGTTCAGGGAATTGCATAAGTTGAGCTTCATGTTCATAGTTTGTCCAGGGCAAGCTGTGTGTTTTGGTTGCATTTCTTATTTTGAAAATGTTTTGTTGTTTGTTCTGTAGTAAAAGTAAATATTAGTATGTTTAGTTAAATGTTACCAATATGTTAATAATCAGAAAATGCGTCTCTTAAAAATGTTCTTAGAGACTAGAATAAAATGTGTGTGCAAATGTTTTTACATATTAAGTGCACCTGCATATTAAGTGTCACACTAATTATTGACAGATGGGCCAATAACTGCTAAAGGGATCTTCTTCACCCCACTCACTGTTAAATTGGCAGCCATATTATATAGTTGCAGTATAGTGTATAATAAACTACAAGAAAGCATTGCATGGTGATTTTGCCTTCTTTGTTAGAGCATTGTCTGATTTGATTTATTTTTTTTAATCACATTTTTAAACTCATTAGGTGAGCTGATGTCATAATGTTCCCACTTTGTAAGTCTTGCCTCAGTTACACTCATAATTTATATCAGTATATTGTCAAGTTTAGATGTGGCTAATGTTAGGCATTCATTTTTTTTGTTTATTTTGCATAATTTTAATTACTAATGTTTTCCAGCCTCCAAAAAATGTCCTCTAACATAGATTGAGTTTTATGGGCTAGTCTGGACAAGTATAAAAGCCTATGCTGAATAGTTGCATGGGCCCATGTATTAGCCTTGTGCATTGCTGTGAGTGGCAGAATATTTCAATCTGCAAATGTTTTCTGATGTCTTTACTGCTGAAAGAGCCTAGGGATGCCTTCACTGTATGTTTGAAGCTGTGGAGACTGGCACAAGCTCAGTGCAGGTCACTTCCAAAGGTCTCAATGTTGTGTTTTGTGCTTGCAGAAAAGCCAAAATTGCCAGAGAACTACACTGACGAGACCTGGCAGAAGCTGAAAGAGGCAGTGCAGGCCATTCAGAACAGCACTTCAATCAAATACAATCTGGAGGAGCTCTATCAGGTATGAAAACCACATGTGATCCTTTGTCTTTTTTCTTTTTCTGTTGTGTTTCTTTTTTTTTTCCCTCTTCAGAGCTGATTGCGCATTGTTTTCCCAATTCTCTCTTCCTTACAATTCAGATAAATGATCGTTCCCACAGTGCGGTCTGCAGGTGTGAGTGAACTTCGTTTTACTGATTTGATTTTTTTGCACATTAACAGTAATTGTAGTATGTGCAATGATCTGGTGTACCAAGTGAAAATCTGGTGGGACCAAACTGATTTAAAATGTCAGCTGTTAAAGGAAATGGCTGTTTGATACCTTCTACATCAGTCCATTTGGAGGCTGTGAATATTAACTTTTAAAAACTTGACATAAGTAGTGATCTGCTGTATACTTACATTTGACTGAGTAATATGTGTTGTAGATATTTATTTGTGATCTTCTGTAGAAAGATTTTTTTTGTCACTTTTTTTTTTTGCTCTTCAGTGTAACATTGTGGTATAAAATTGTACATGACGGGGTTAAAGGCGTTGCTAATTATTCTTACGCATTTTGTGTTTCCAACTTGTTGCATGTATGGAAGTTAATTCAATCAACATTCTCAAGAGGTTGACAATGTAGTGTCTAGCACAACAGCAGGTGTTGACTATTAAATGTGTAACTGTTTTAGTCAGTTTCCCCAGACGGTTGGAAAATGTAGCCTGCAGCTGGGCAATCGTGTGCAATCTTATCTCCCTGATGGTCACTAGTATGTGACTGATAAGTGGTTAGGCTCAGCCTTGCACATCTTCTTCCTCTCCATTTCCTTGCATGTTTTCTTGTTACTGAAGGCCATGTGTTATGTTTTGCAGTAGGGTTTCTGTGTGTTCTGTGAATGTTTATTTTATTTTTGTATTATTCATGACTTGTTTATACAAGCCATGCCTTGAATTGTTTTGTTTTCAATGGCTATTATACTATATCAGTACACAGTTTTAAAAATATCTGCTTATGGGGCTTTATAAAATAAATCTATATCCATTGCCAAAGAATGGAAAAAGTTGCCCGTCATTTATAATCTTTTCCTCATTTTAATGTAATATTTAACTAAAATTTTCTCTCTTGTAGGCAGTTGAAAACCTCTGTTCCCATAAAATTTCTGCAAAGCTTTATAAGCAGTTGAGGGTGGTGTGTGAAGAACACATAAAGGCACAGATTCATCAGTTCAGAGAATATCCTTTACTAGTTGTTTGAATGTGTGTTGAAGGCAGGACACTTCATTACTACTCTCTCCAGCAGTACCTGTTGTTCCATGTAGTTCTGGAAAATGTTTCAGAAAATGTGCTTTGCTTTCTATTTCCTGCTGCAGAAATATGATGTAAGATGCTTGGTTTGTATTCTGTACATTTCAGAATATTACTTCATTTATTGAAGTTAAATTATGTTTTAAGTGGTTTGAAAAAATGAAATAATGTGTCCTTTCTTAAGTCATGAATATTTTGTCGGTAATCCCTCTTACAGATACAGTGAGGGAAAAAAGTATTTGATCCCCTGCTGATTTTGTACGTTTGCCCACTGACAAAGAAATGATCAGTCTAATTTTAATGGTAGGTGTATTTTAACAGTGAGAGACAGAATAACAACAAAAAAATCCAGAAAAACGCATTTCAAAAAAGTTATAAATTGATTTGCATGTTAATGAGGGAAATAAGTATTTGACACCTTAGACTTAGTACTTGGTGGCAAAACCCTTGTTGGCAATCACAGAGGTCAGACGTTTCTTGTAGTTGGCCACCAGGTTTGCACACATCTCAGGAGGGATTTTGTCCCACTCCTCTTTGCAGATCCTCTCCAAGTCATTAAGGTTTCGAGGCTGACGTTTGGCAACTCGAACCTTCAGCTCCTTCCACAGATTTTCTATGGGATTAAGGTCTGGAGACTGGCTAGGCCACTCCAGGACCTTAATGTGCTTCTTCTTGAGCCACTCCTTTGTTGCCTTGGCTGTGTGTTTTGGGTCATTGTCATGCTGGAATACCCATCCACGACCCATTTTCAATGCCCTGACTGAGGGAAGGAGCTTCTCACCCAAGATTTGACGGGACACGGCCCCGTCCATCGTCCCTTTGATGCGGTGCAGTTGTCCTGTCCCCTTAGCAGAAAAACACCCCCAAAGCATAATGTTTCCACCTCCATGTTTGACGGTGGGGATGGTGTTCTTGGGGTCATTCCTCCTCCTCCAAACACGGCGAGTTGAGTTGATGCCAAAGAGCTCGATTTTGGTCTCATCTGACCACAACACTTTCACCCAGTTCTCCTCTGAATCATTCAGATGTTCATTGGCAAACTTCAGACGGGCCTGTACATGTGCTTTCTTGAGCAGGGGGACCTTGCGGGCGCTGCAGGATTTCAGTCCTTCACGGAGTAGTGTGTTACCAATTGTTTTCTTGGTGACTATGGTCCCAGCTGCCTTGAGATCATTAACAAGATCCTCCCGTGTAGTTCTGGGCTGATTCCTCATCATTCCCATGATCATTGAAACTCCACGAGGTGAGATCTTGCATGGAGCCCCAGACCGATCAGCAAGATTTCTGGCTCCCAGGTGTCTTTTATACAGGTAACGTGCTGAGATTAGGAGCACTAAGAGCGTGCTCCTAATCTCAGCACGTTACCTGTATAAAAGACACCTGGGAGCCAGAAATCTTGCTGATTGATAGGGGATCAAATACTTATTTCCCTCATTAACATGCAAATCAATGTATAACTTTTTTGAAATGCGTTTTTCTGGATTGTTTTGTTGTTATTCTGTCTCTCACTGTTAAAATACACCTACCATTAAAATTATAGACTAATTTCTTTGTCAGTGGGCAAACGTACAAAATCAGCAGGGGATCAAATACTTTTTTCCCTCACTGTATATTATTCTGTCCTGTAGTTACAAATTGTGCTCTGGTCAAGTTGACATGCTTTTATAGGAACAGTTTTTCTAGTGCTGTATAATCAGACCAAAGTTCCCATCTTTAACTTGTCGTGCACGGATGCTTTAGATAGTGTCCTTTTCCTGAAGAAGATAGATAAGTGCTGGCAGGATCATTGCAGACAAATGGTAAGTGGAATGAATTAAACTCATTATAATATTTAACAGCTTTATTATAAGTGTCCATTCTATATGTATTTATTTCCAAAAATGAGGGAGACTGTTTTCTCTGGACTAATTTGATATTTGCAAACTATAAAATTTGATTAGTCATATTTTTTAACAGGATAGTGTTTTGCAAATTGTGTTGAATCGGTTTATTTTATTGGTCAGTTCTTTAACCCTTATGAGTCTAATTATGAAATGTTTTTTTTTTTTTTTCTTTCAGATAATGATTAGAAGCATCTTCTTATTTTTGGATCGAACTTATGTTTTACAAAATTCAATGCTGCCTTCCATCTGGTAAGTTGCTTAAATTTATTTTTGTCATTACAAATAAGTGAGCATTTATTATCTGTATTCAGAGAATACATTTTTGAAACTTTCACCTACATAGAGCAGATAGCTTTGATGGTTTTTAGTTAATATCTAATGAATGAATTCTATGGCATTTGTAATAGTTGAATGAGGCTACCTACTAAACCTAATGTCAAAAGCAAAGGAATTGAAAATAGAGATTATGAATAATTAAATAAAACAATGTTTCTGAAAATGCATCATTGCATATTTTGTCAAATATATAAAATGGCCAATGTTTCCTTAATTGTTTCTTCGTCCAGTTATGACATTGAATTCTAATGCGGTTCCCCTTCGTTCTAGGGACATGGGTCTGGAATTATTTCGGTTCTACATAATAAGTGATCAGAAAGTTCAGAATAAGACAATCGATGGCATCCTGCTGCTTATCGAGAGAGAGAGAAATGGCGAGGCCATCGACAGGAGTTTGCTTAGAAGCCTTCTAAGCATGCTTTCTGATTTGCAGGCAAGTATTCTGGAAGTCATGATGAAATAATGCTGTAACCCCAGAAACAAACACTCATAGGCAGTCACTGGATACTAATGTTCTCAAATTCTAGCACAAAAATTTGCATTACTAGCCTTGCTTTAGTGGAAAACAGTTGTCCTTTACTGAAAAATAAGGTTTTGTATTATTTTTTAATTATACTTTTAATTTGAATTTTGTATTGTATTACTGCATTTTTTTGTTGCTCCTGTAACCTGTAAGTTGTGCAGGATAAAGGCATCTTCCAAGAAATCAAATATTTTATATTCCACATTTAACACTGACCCCAAGTGCATAGTGAGCTTAAAATGTGTCTTGTCATTCATTGTGTATGAATGATGAAAACAAATATTTTTAAGGCTGGGTAATTTAAGTATATGAATTTGAAATTATTGTAGTTATTATAGTCATTTTTGTATAAGTTTTACAAGAAAAATACTTAAACCAGTGTGTGTACTTGCTCTTCCATGACAGATTTATCAAGATTCTTTTGAGCAGCGCTTTTTAGAGGAGACAAACCGCCTGTATGCTGCAGAAGGACAGAGGCTGATGCAGGAACGAGAGGTAATTTACACCCCATTAGGGAAAGTATTTAAAAAGAAGTGAAATTGCACATTTGGTTTGTGTTTAGCTTTAAAATGGCCATATTTTAGATGTATTTTTAAATTATGAATCTATTTGAGAAATATAATTTTGTCTGTTTCAGGTTCCAGAGTATCTTCATCATGTTAATAAGCGTTTGGAAGAAGAAGCAGACCGAGTCATTACATATTTAGATCAAAGCACACAGTAAGCCTGTTTACCATTTTCGTTCTTTGCCAGGTAAATGTTTTGGATTTGTTTTGCCACCATTTCAATACACCACAGACTCTATGTGCATTTAGAAGTGGTCACAGTTTTGTGTCTTTCTTTGCTCCATAAATCTATAATTTCTAGGGTAGTATATAATCTGAAATCCATAGGCAATTATCTGTCTGGGTTCATCTAAACTGAAAAAAGCAGGACAAAGAAAGAAAATTGGCTTGTAGCTGAGGCTGCTGTTTTCCTATTTTGTTTGTTCTTTGAGATCTACACCTGGAGCAAGATGTATTTCTTTTAAGAGGGCACAATTGGAAGATAGTTGCTGTGTGATTCTTGGTCTCATTGCTGTGTATCAAATGTTCTGTTCTATTTATTTTTTTAGAAAACCCCTTATAGCCACTGTGGAAAAGCAGCTATTAGGTGAACATCTAACAGCCACTCTTCAGAAAGGTAAACAACCCCTTGTCCTAGTATGTATTTATAGGTGTTATAAACATTTTGTAAGAGAGGCTGGGGGGAATCTGAGAATGCATCTAATTTCCATTCTACAGTAATTTGATCCTTGTGATGTTATGTACAGCATTGAACTAAAAAGTTAAATATTGATTTTCCACTTCATAAATTATAAAAGTTTACAAGCTTGTAAAATTGTGGTAGTGGTTTGTGGTTTGTGGTTTGGGATTGTGGTAGTGGTAGTTCAAGTCTTTACAAAATCGAATGGTATCGTAACTGCCCAATGTTTTTTGGGTACGATGCCGATAATTGGGGAGCAAAAGTTCATGATTACCGATATATACTGATATTGCCTTTTTTTTTTTTTGGAAGCATGCAAAACACATTTTCTAACATGGATCGCTGAAATTGTGACGTAGGGTTTTTACATTTGAAAAAGGTTTTCTTAGCAGAGTTAACTTTTCATCATTACCACAAATCTAACATTGCAAAAATGAATTAAATACATTAATATAAGGGACATTAAAGGACAAATATAAACAAACATATGCATCTTCTTTACATTAGAACAATTATGATAGTGTTAAGTGCTGGTCTAGCTTATATTACACTTGTCAGGTTCACAAATCCTACTCAATACTGCCAATCAAAGTGACAAGTTATACTTAAAATGCAGGATGTACTGCTTTTTTTTTTTTTTTAAATGTATGTATTTAAAAATGCCCTCAAGTATAACTTATCTGTTTAAAAGTATTGCAATTCGAATCAGCCAAAACACAATGTAGGATTTGAAATAGTTATCGTGAATATCGTGAATTGTTTCAGTTTTTTCCAACATTGTGTTTTCACAAATTTTCTTAAGATTTTATTGATGTGATCTGAGCTTGCTTGTCATTTGGAGAAAGTTTTTGCTTCCTCATATCCAGTCAACATTTTAAGCAAACATTTACGTTTTTTCTTTATTTTAATTGCTATTAGGAATTCTGAAAAGTGATATAGTTCACTTTTCAGTAAAAATGCACCTCTTCAGTTTCACTGGAAGCTGTAGGCTTCCAGTAGAAAACTAAAACACCATAACCATGTTACAAACAAAGGTAAATAATGACTGTAAAACCAAATAAACATGTTTATTTTTTGTCAGAAGCCTGACAAAGGATTTTATGATCATTTGAAAAACATATTTAGCCAATAATTTGAGAATGTAAAATCATTATCGGAGGAATGTGCCGATAGATATTTCTGTAAAAGGCCAATATCACAGTTAATATTGGTGCTCCGATATTTGTCGGGCCCTACTCGTACCTGATTGAAAGGAGCTTCTCCTAAATGTGTTTTGAAGTGTTTTACTTGGTCCTTGTCTCTCCCAGGCTTGAATCACCTCCTGGATGAGAACAGAATTCAGGACCTCTCCCTGTTATATCAGCTCTTCAGTCGTGTGAGGGGCGGGGTGCAGGTTCTCCTTCAGCACTGGATTGAATACATTAAGGTATGCTGCAGAAAACCCCACCGGACAACTCTCTAGCTGTTGACGCATTGGATGTGTGCAGAAAACAATCATTCTTTAGGTTCATATCACCATAGACTGCCTTTATCGTATGTGTCATTCAATGAAAAAAGTATAATCCAACAGTACAGCTTTTTTAGTTTTAAAGTGAGTGAACTTGTGTTTTTTGGTTTCTATCTGAAGGCGTTTGGAAGCACGATAGTCATCAACCCCGAGAAGGATAAGACCATGGTGCAGGAGCTGCTGGATTTCAAGGACAAGGTGGATCACATCATTGACATCTGCTTCCTGAAGAATGAGAAGTTTGTCAACGCAATGAAGGAAGCATTCGAAACGTTCATTAACAAGCGGCCCAACAAACCAGCCGAACTCATCGGTAGGCTTTGGTTTCATCGCAGTGAATTCCTGTACATATATAATGTGATTCCTGTACTTTAAAATCCATTTGCATTCATCAGCACATTACAAAAATATTTGAATGTATTTCAGGAATTATATGAATTCTGCAATCGGTATTCGTGTAGCAGTATTGGGAATCATCTGTAATTTTGTATTTTGCAGCTAAATACGTGGATTCGAAGCTGCGAGCTGGAAACAAAGAGGCCACAGATGAGGAGCTAGAGAAGATGTTGGACAAAATTATGATAATTTTCAGATTTATTTATGGTAAGGTATTCAGACTATTCACTAGTATCTTGTAGAAGTTTTTCATACGTCACTAATTCCTGGAAAATATTTGTCCTTCATGTAGGATATTTTAGATCCATTATGGGGGGAGATCAGTTTGTTTTACACAAGATTTGACACCGACTCCCATTATTTTCCTCTGTTTTTCATTAACTACATTTCTTTAAAGCCTAGCAAGTACAGTAATTGGTCTGTGTGGAAACATCTAGGTATGTAGTCTTAAGTGGAAGATGTTGAAAATCAATTACATAAATGTTTTGCCTTATTCATCATAGCTGTCATAAGCAGTTCTCTTTAAAGCCAAGCTTGGTGAAAAAGCATGAAGTCTTTCAGAACCTTTTACATTAACCTCGGATGTAATATTATCAGACAAAAGTACTCTTCAGGGAAACGTCAGCACTTTTAAATGCATGAGGGGAGATTTGGCAACTCCCAGCAATGAGGATCAAAAGATAATTAAAATATATAATATTTCTATTAATAGGAAAAGATGTATTTGAGGCCTTTTATAAGAAGGATCTGGCGAAGAGGTTGCTGGTGGGGAAGAGTGCTTCAGTAGATGCTGAGAAGTCCATGTTGTCAAAACTCAAACACGGTCAGTATGGTCAGCTGAGCTGCGGCTCCCGCCCCCCCACACTGTTGAGCCGGAATTGGTGTTGATATCAGTGTAACATTCTTTTTCTCGTGTTGAGCATTTGGCATATTTGTTTCTCTGTTTGAATGTTATTATGTTTTTTTCTTGCATTGTCAGAATGTGGAGCTGCATTCACCAGTAAACTGGAGGGAATGTTTAAAGACATGGAGCTTTCCAAAGACATAATGGTGCAGTTTAAACAGGTAATCCTGTTATGAAAATCTTAAGTGTCATTAGCCACTCTTAACCATGTTATAAGTGATTTAATATCAACCTTCATACTGTGCTTAATTCAGACTATTGAATGCTTTGATGTTCTTAATGATTTGTGTTTGACATGTTAAAGCACTTTTTATTTAGAATACTGATGTGTTTTAGGCTTTGTAATGTCTGTCATTCTTGTCTTTGTTCCTGGTAAAATACGTGAACTGTTCACATATGCATCTGAATGTGGTACTTGACCAAGTCTCTGCTTGTCTCGAACAGGAGAACAGTGCAGGAACTCCTAAATTGGGCGATATAAAGTTCAGATTGGGCTTTACAGTTACTTCATACATTTTAAGCACTTTTTTTTGTTTGTTTTTGCCCCCCCCAGTATATGCAGTGTCAAAACATACCTGGTAACATTGAACTGACGGTAAACATCCTCACCATGGGCTACTGGCCAACGTATGTGCCTATGGAAGTTCACCTGCCTCCAGAGGTCAGTGTTGTTTACCAGTGTGTTGTTTTTAATGAGCAGTAAAACATCTGTCTTGGTTTTCTTTTCATTTCCCTCCCTGACGTGTGAACCTGGCAGACATGTACAGGAGGCAGTTCTGTCTCGCAGATCATTGTTTTTGCCAAAAATCTGTAGAATAATTTAGGATTCTTTTTTGGTTTTAGATGGTAAAACTTCAAGAGATTTTCAAGACCTTCTACCTAGGGAAGCACAGTGGAAGGAAGCTTCAATGGCAGTCGACCTTGGGACACTGTGTATTAAAAGCTGAATTCAAGGAGGTATACAATTTCTCACTCATTTATGTATATATCTATTTCTCTAGGAAACTATTTAAGTTATAGTCATCCCGGCAGTTAGTCTTTGTTATTTCAGTATTGTGTCATTCATGTTTTCAACAAATGTAGATTTGTAAGATCTGTTGCAGCATTAATTACATAATGTACAGTAATGCCACCCAAAGTACTGGCCTTGGTATTCCAAGGCAAACCTAACCTAGTCTTGTTGTACCCAACTATTTGTTTTGTTTTTTCTTCTCTGCAGGGCAAAAAAGAGTTACAAGTGTCATTATTCCAGACACTGGTGTTACTCATGTTCAATGAAGGCGAGGAGTTCAGTTTGGAAGAGATTAAGCAGGCAACAGGAATAGGTTTGTAAATGAATTCCATGTCTACTTAGTTTTTCCACTGAATGGCTTGGCTTTCAAAAAAAAAAAAAAAAAAAAAAAAAAAAAAAGTCCTTTACACTAATTTTATCATGTAAAACACCTTGAAATTTCAGCAGATGCCCTGTTAGCTTCACTATTAGATGGCAGTTTTGCTGCAGCCAGAAGTATTATCAGTTCATGCACACATTTGATATGTTTATGACTGCCTCTTGTGTGGCTCTAAAGATTTTATCTATGAATGTTTTGGAGTGACTAGGAGAAAGTCATCACCCCCTTGTGGTATAAGTAGATTTTTAACCTCCCCATTTTTTGGATATTGTTTTTTGTGATTATCCCTAAATCGGAACTAAACATTGTGGAAATAAATACAACTCCCTCTCTTAAACTGTGGTCTGATAACATGGAGCTGTTGATATGGCTATTGAAGAACTCACCAGAAATATATGAATAGCTACTGCTAAACAGGTTTTAGGTCTACAATTCATTTAAAGAGAGAGAGGCATATAGCCCCTGAGGCTAGGATACTATTGGACTCATTATAAAATTGTGAACAAATATGCTATAGACACCATGTCCCCCTTCGGGTGGTTATTGTTTCCACAGAGGACAGCGAGTTGCGACGGACCCTGCAGTCCCTGGCTTGTGGTAAGGCCCGTGTCCTCACCAAGACCCCCAAGAGCAAGGACGTAGAGGATGGAGACAAGTTCACCTGCAATGACGACTTCAAACACAAGCTCTTCCGGATAAAGATCAACCAGATTCAGATGAAGGAAACGGTACCCCCTCCTATACTGTGGTTCCACACACCACAAACTCAATACTTACATTTACAGAATATATATATATATATATATGTGTGTGTGTTTTTTTTCTCATAATACACCAGTTTTTTTGGCTACAAAGTGATATGATTCTTGTGTGTTAAGTTACTTCTTTCTCTGCCTCTACATTTTGTTTGGTCCAGGATCTGCTGTTACTGAGCTGCAGTAGTCGATCTGTGTTGTTTACATGCTGGTTTAACGTAATTAAACTAGTAAAACCAAATGTACATCCTGTGAAACATGCACTACTCGCATTTAGTCCCATGAAATGTCGCTGGTGTTTTAAATCCAGATAACTGGACGAATGTGATGACATTTATACACAAACTAAGAGATGAGGAATGTTTGGAAATGCTGCTCTGTGATTGGCTGGTGTCATGTGGGATTGATAATCTGTAGGTGGAGGAGCAGGCCAGCACTACAGAGCGTGTTTTCCAAGACCGGCAGTACCAGATCGACGCTGCTATTGTCAGAATAATGAAGATGAGGAAGACTCTAAGCCACAACCTGCTGGTGTCCGAGGTGTACAACCAGCTCAAATTCCCGGTCAAGGTAAGTAAGCAGCTGCTGTAACTTCAGACATCAAAAAATACTTTCCTGGCAGCACTTTCATCCTTGTAATGTGCATATAAGTATTTAGTTTATTGTTCACTGAGTATTTGAATGCATTTTAATTCTACACATCTCTGCCTTGTTTAAACCATGCATTAACTGCTTATATTCTGTCACTTCATGCGTCTAACTTTGTTTTTGTTATTTTCATTTTTTTTTTTTTTTTCTTCCATTTCTAGTACTACATACCAATCTGTAAGGTAGTATAGGAGTCTGAAATGGCATCAGTTTCAAAGCAGCATTAATAAAGCAGGAGAATGCAGGGTTAATTTTGTTTTCATAAAGAGCATGTCATGATGTGGATTTTAGGAGGGTGTTTGACAATGTGTTTTCCCCCCTCCTTATTCCAGCCAGCTGACTTGAAGAAGCGAATAGAGTCACTTATTGACAGGGACTATATGGAACGTGATAAGGAGAACCCTAACCAGTACAACTATGTGGCATAAAGGAAATTAAAACATGCTGTCAGCTGCTCCGAGCACTTGGTCTCCTATCCAAGCTCCAGTGGATGTTACTATTACCCTGTTGAACCCAGCAACCGACAACTGAATGGATGTGGCCCCACAACACAAGACTTACCTTGGAGACTGTTTTCCTGTGGACTGCATGCCCATTAAAGAGAATACTGTCAATTTTCAGAATGCTGGTTAATGAGAAGCAAAAGTTACCCTGGACAACAAAAAGGCAAAACATGGTGGTTTGGATGAGTATATTAAATGTTTTTTTTATCAAAAAAAAAAGTATTTATTTTGAAACTTGGATTTTTGTCAGTTTTACATTTTGTCATCCTATTACTTTTTTTGTTTGTTTTTTTAATACATCACTTTTTGCTTTCTGAATCACCAGTGTAACCCCTTGCAGGAGACTATTCTTGACACTTCTTGATAAATGAATAAAGTTCATGGATTAAATCGGCGCCGTTTAAACTCCCCGTATTCAACCGGATTAATCAAATCTCTGTTGTATGCCTAGTCCTTTTCAGATCAAGTGGAATCTGAAAAGATTCAGCATTTTAAAAGATCATCATATGAGCAGGATTCCAGTTTAAAAGACAAAATAAAAAATCTGAAAATATAATTTTAAAGAATAAGGTGCCAAACAAGACCGCACTTCAGTTTTTATTACATTTCTTGTTTTTGATGCTGCTAAACGTCTTCACTTGTAAATGCATATTGAAACTCAATCTTTTTCTTTTTTCTTTTTTTTTAAGAACAAAAGTACTCTTCCAACATTTTAATGATGTTTGTGTATATACAAACTTTACAGAAATTATTCTGAGATTGAGAACCAAGTATGACCTATAGATTTACGTCTCATAAATAGGTCTTATCTTTTAAGTATACGAAATGTAAAAAAAAAAAAAAAAAAAAAATCTGGGTTAATGTTTAACCTGCTTTAATTTTTACCGATACATTGTTCATTAGCAGGATTATATTTTGAAGTCCTTGCCTTTATGAAGTATTTCACACTGATATGTTCAGGGGTTAGAAGGAAGCCACACAAGCGATTTAGTTCCGTCATGGTTTTATAGACCAAACAAAGCACTCGGTACAGTGCACTAAACACGGGCAAGTGGACTCATGGAGCCATTTTATTTGTTGACACTTCTGAGGTTTTGTAGTGTGCAATGCCATACCTAACCTAACTGCTATCTGTTTGAATTAAGTGAAAACGTTGTTGCTTTTTATGGCTTCAGATTAAAACAAAAACTTAAAGCTGTTTTCTACTGTTTTCTGTATTCTAGGAACCCAATTTTACTTTTAATGTCCAGATACGTGTTTGTCTGAGTTATTACAACTAATAAACATCACTTTCAAGGCTGCAGCAAAGCATGTGATCTATTAGAAATCCAGAGCTCAGATATTTAAAATTAGTTGAGTAGTCATAAAACAGCAGCTTTCTGCACCTCTGTTATAAAGGCTTGGTTCTGAGGTTAATTTATTAAGCCGATGTTTTGGGATAAAGTGTTCGCCCAGTGCATTATCACCCTACTTTTTCCTTTAAATGTTCTGAAATTAAGCCATATTCTGCAGCTCCGGTTTTCAAAGCTACAATAATTGCTCCATTTTCAGTAAAGTACTGTATCATTGGGAAGATTCCAATGTCATTATTCTTGTCTCCTTTATATTGCTTTTAATGCTGAAGACCATTGGGCTCGGGGTGAGGTTGGTTTCTGACTCGTATCAAATGTGCATCCATTATACTGACCAGCAAAGCAGTACAGAACTCGGAGCCAGAGGGAGATTCATTCATAAATAATCAATTTCCTGAGCTGAGGTCCTTGACACTGAATCTCTCCAAGATGTATAGTATAGGGAATACAAACTAAAACACTAAACTTCTAGATCACAGAAAATTTATTCTCATGTGATTACTATAATAGGATTATTATTGTTTTGTAAATTTAAGACCGTCCATTGTAATTTGTTTAAAACGCATAACAAAATAACTAGCTCTCCAAAATACTTCTAATGCACCAATAACATCCTCCTCTTATTTTGTCTTGGTGGTGGTGGGGGGGGGTGTTAAAATAAAGCTGCTGCACAATTAGGTAAACCTGGCAGTAGATGTTTCTGGGCAATGTTTGTTTTTGTTTTTCATGTAACTTTTTCATGTCATTTTAATGTCTGATTTGTCAGTCTAATTTTTTGTTAAGCCCTGACCTGTTCTCATTCCTTAGCGTTAGAGAGCTTGACGAGGTATGAATCTACTGGGAATGTGACTGGGTGAAAACGTATGGCTCCCTAAACTCCAAATGTGAAACATTGAAACTACACAATGTTCAAAGCTGCATTGAGGGTTTTGTTTTGCCAGCAGCATGGATTATTACCATTTCTAAAATGTGCTTATTGTTTATTGATAACCCAGACTCTCTTGTTCAAATAATTGTAGGATAGAAAGCAGCTTCAGACTGCAATCAATACACACCCCATTTGCTATATTGGGCTCTCTTTAAAAGCTTGGGTTGAGATTAGATGACATTGATTTGCCAGAGTAACCATTTTAAAACACTTTAGCAGGCCAGATGTACCACTGCAGCTGGAATTAGATTTTTCTGACATGTTTGCCTTTTGATTTCCATTGCTGCTTCTAAGCAGAGAAGGTGCCAAAAAATACACCATTCTAAAAAATGTTGTGTAGGTTTATGTAAAAAGCTGCCAATATTACTTTATGGTAGTGTTTTAAAGTGGTTGATGTTTATTAAAATCCTGGAAGAATTATGCTCTCTGTAATAAAAAAAATATAAGGTCTGTGCCAAGGCTTACACACTGAGCACATGATGAGATCTCGTCAAGATCAGAGATAATTCTAAAGATCCACAGGCTTCTGGGTAGAACTAAAAAAATATATATTTTAATCTGGCTTTTTAAACCACCTGAAAAGATGGACTGTATTTTCTTGAGTTCAGAATTTGGGGAGGCAGTAATAAAGATGGAAGAGTGGGAGGGGGGGTGGTACAATAATTTATTCATGTTTGAAGAGCACTGTATAGAAATGTTTTTGTTCTTCAGACATTCCTTTTTCTGCATTCTAGAACACAACATCCAACTAGCTATTTCTGCAAATGGGTACTTAGTGACCCCTGTACAGCTAGGGATTCTCTACATTTGAAGATGATGCCACTCATTGTATGTTTTATTTTCAAGGCTGCACATTTTAAAATGATGCTTAAGAAAAAATAAAAATAAATGAAATGGGCATGTGACACAGTCTACATCCTTACTATAAAATCTGAAAAACTTTTTAATACTTCACAAAAATGGGTGACAAGGGTATGTTATATACTGTAAATAGATGTTCCCTTGAAATAAAAAGTGAGTCTGTATTCTAGTTTTTTTTGTGTGTCATTCAATAAATATTTCAAAAACAAAGGTTGTTTATTGATTCCTATATATTTGCATGTTGGCAGGATAAAGTGCATTTCAAGATGCATCACGTGTTTCTAGGTGGTCTTTTCTGTCAGGAGAGCAGGAAGAAAGAAAATTGAACAAGTAATTATAGAATTGTATGTTACCAGTTTGTTGCAGAATGACTTTTGAGAAAATTACACTGATATATTCACCTTGGTTTCCAAATCTACAGCAAAATGTTAGACTTCACAGCTTACTGTATTGAAAACCAATTTCAAAAATGACTATTTGACAATTTTGTTCTTTTAAAAATGATCTGCCTGCAGCGTTCATCAATCATCATCCTGTCAATTAAATCTCAACTTGTCATGCTGTCAGTTGTCTATTTGCAGGGTTAAAATCAGGGCATGAAAAAGTTAAATTATTTCAGTACAATCGCCCATCAATGTAAAACTGCCGTTTTAGAAGGTAAGATTTTGTATTTAACAGCTGTGATAATTTTCAATCAATAATGGCAGTGTTTGAGAATGAAAGGCATGTTTTCTTCCATGGTTTAAATTTGATTATTGTTTTTAATTTAACTTGAAACTGCTATAAATTTAAGTTTAAGTACCTTTCAGGTCTTGGACAAACATGACAATATGATATTGTTGAATTATGCTTATATGATTAAATTATAGGGTACTATGAAATTGCATCAAATATTATTTTGTCTTAAAACTGTAGAACTGAATAAAAACTAAATGAGTTGTTGTTCCAATTATCAGAATCAAAGGAAAGCCTTCAACAAATAGCACTTTTAATATAAATGTTTTTTTTCTTTCCAACTAGTTCAGCCATGCTAGGAAAAAATCCAAAATATATAGTTAAGCTGACTACTGGTACTTCCCAGAAGAAATGTAACTACTTACGTTGTTCTTGTGATCAATGAACTTTCCATAATGAACATTAATACTTATTGTTCGCCTTCTTTATCACTCAAGTTGAATCATCTTTATATAGATCACATTGTCTATTATGCTGCAATCTCATTCTGAAATTATACAGGTTTGATAAAACAAGGATTGTCTACACCTGAATGCCTAATTACTTAATTAGCCCATTCGTTACGTAATGTATCGACACATTTCCATTGCCACTTAGGATTTGCAGATTCATTTTAAACATTTTGCTCGAATACCCCAGGACTAGCGTTGGCTCTCATTGATTTATAGGAATCAGCCAAAGCATAATTCCAGGTCACGGAAATTCCTACACTTGGACTAGACCCTTGTTTCATATTTCTTTGACCAAGCGGTAGCAGTGATGTTCGTACACATAGTATGGAGTTGATGCAGTTGATGTTGCTCAACTCAATTTCACACCCGATTTTCCTTCCCTTTTTTAATACTAATTAAAACAAAATAAAAATGGAGAAGAAAGATACTGTAGCATTTCGACCCTGTCACTGGACGCAAAGTTTCACTTCTGCAAATTGAATATCTCTCTGTGGTTTCCCACGATTAGAGGTTTACCATAATAGACTTTCAGCAACAGTCATAAAAATTACTGTACCCTTGCCTCGTCATAAAAAGACACGGGGGTGAAATCCTATTACATAAACATAATGGTGCCATGCCAGGGAGAGAAAAACTATTTAAAATCGTGTCCATTTCTGTGTAGTGTTGTCACTGAAGTCATGAATTGCAAGATTAATCATAATAACATTACTAAATGAATTAGCAAATATAAAAACTATAGTCGTATTTCTCACTCTCACTCTCACTATCCCCGCCCCAGCCTTGTGATTGGTCAGCACTACGGTGTCGGCAGCTCTGAAGGCTGTCACATGACTCATTCCTGCTCAGTGATTGGTGGGCCATAAAGCGTCCGTAGCGGTGAAGCTTGTCACATGACTCCCACTTCCTGCTTCATAGTCCAGCGAGAGGGCAGCGGGTTGTGCATCGCAGCCAGCAGTGGTGATCGTCTGTGCCTGTGTTAGTGTCGTTTGCGGAGTCATCATGTACCGTTACGCTTGTGTGGCTGTAGTTCTGATTTTGGGATGTGGTGAGTATTTACTTTAGCACAAGTGACGCATTTGTTGTGAATAAATGTAGCGTTTTGAGAAGCGAGCAGAAACTTTTCCCCACATCCGGGCCTAGACCGTTGTGCAGCAGCCTGGGTCTCGGCTGTTGTAGATGACGCCAGAGATGGAGGATCCGAAGCGGGTTGGTTTATTGTGCGCGTCGCCCCTTTTCTCTGGAAAATGAAGGGGTGAATTATTTACACTGCTGCGATCATCCATTAGCTACGTAGCTACTTGTAATGTTGGTGTCATTTCAGATTGCTGCAATACAGTTCAATATATCTATGTCCATAAGTCTAATTTTAAAGTGATGATTAATTTGAATGTAATGTACAGTCGTGCTGCTGAATCACGTTTTCTGTGGCGACTTTGGTATCTTGAGGAACTCAGTTTGGCCGCTGGGAGAATCAAGCATCTCCATAAGCAGCCTAATTTGGCTTAATTAAATTGTATCTGAGTGTAATTTTACAATGGCTTTTGTTTGGGGATGAGTCCAAACCCATTTAACTGATTCTTAACCCTGGTCTGCTTGTATTACGACAATCGCTCTTAATCGTAGGACCTTCTCGCACATCATGTGACTTTTTTCATACGTTATGTGTTGCATGTATATCAGGTTTCAGTGTCATGTGCTTCTGTAAACGCAGCGTCGGGTTCACAGGCATGACGGGGCTGTGGTGATGTTGCTGTTTTAAGACCCTTCTGCTCATCTAAACTAAGCACCATCGCACCTTACCTGACGCGTATCGACACTGACATTAAAGGGGGTTACAGCTTATCACAACACCGTATAGGATTATATTTCCGTGTGAATAGGCCTCTCGATTTGAAACTTGTCAAAATTGGTTTAAACGCACTATAGTGATGGTACATTTCTACCTCATTACGACTTTGTGTCCTGATCGGTTAGATCATTCAGAAAAGCGTTTCCTTGCGTATCTACCTGCGTTCACTCTCCACAGCTCTCCTGGTTTGCTTTAATGCTATCCTGATCTCTGACGGTTTCATGTGTGGCATGGCACACCTGGAGCAAAGCAGGCCGTGACTAAATCGATATATTCCAGTAGATGCATTAGTCTCCGATGGGTTTTCTAATGCCTGTACAAGTGTTGACTCTTAAAATGTGTTTTGTGGTTCACTGGAAAATATTTAAAGCAGTTTACACCACTGGGATGAGTCAGTGTGAGCTCAGCCCTGGTTTGTGATTTTTATTTGAATAATCCTCCTTAAATGTGCTTAATTTTCTACAGTACAAACGTATTTGCAAGAAGAGGACAGCCTTTATTCTTGTTTTTAGTAATCTGATGTGATCTTGGTTTTATCCACATTCCTGCTGCCACCTGTGATGCAGTACCAATACAACTGTAGGTATACCTTGTGATTGTCAGATGATTAGGCCTGCCATATCTTTGTTTGGTAAAAGGAGAGTAGGTGTGGTGTTGGAGTTTACCCTTGCTGTACTACCCCCCCCCCCCCCTTCTTATTGCTAGTAAATCTGATTTCATTTTGTTACCTGGAAAGTGTTGTAAATGTGGCACAGTTGCATGGTGCTTTGCAATAGCTACTCCTAGAAGGTTTAACTTTAAGGGGTCATGTTAAATTAATTGCCTGACAGTGCTCTCTGGTGCTGATTGATTCTTCCTCACATGCACCCCTTCATGTGCTGTACTGACATTTTCACACAAGTACAGGTCTTCAATTTAGGAAGTTCTGGTGTGTACCTGTTAAATGCTTTAATTGACATCCCAATTAAAGTAATAGTGAGAAATGGCAGTTCACAGCGCTGTGGAACTTAAACCTTCCCTGAGCAGAGGTGGCCAACCACCTCTGAAGATGCTGTGGCGTTGATCTTAGAACTTCCTCACTGCTGTGGTAGTGCTATATGCAGTTTAACAGTCACTCTGCAGCATGCTAAGAATTGCTGTGAACTGTTGGAAGAAATCGTAAAGAGAATCTTATGACCCCATTTGTAATCTAAGGGGCTAGAAACCTTGCTGTCTAAAGTAATTTAACCTTTAAATTAGTTGTCTGCCAATTGAATAATTATAAAAAAAATTTTTAAAGCTGCATTCAGTTAATTCTCCTGAGTGTTAATACATGTATGGAGATGAATACCCTCAGTCTATTGTGATTCCTGTTTTTCTTTTTTTGCATGTATAAATGAAGATGAAATGCTTGATTTCAAAATGCTTTATCCTTTAATTTTAATTTAATTTTTTTGATGGCTATTAGTGTCGTCGTCGTCCCCCACGCACACTTTTGTTAACCTGCAACAACACAAGGGCCCAACTGAAAGCATTTTCCATGAAGTCAATGTTTACAATAAGTTGTAAAGATTTACAATGGGAGGATGGTAAATGGTGACCTTTGAGCATTATATAATGGTGGTTGGTTTCCTGCATGTACAAACTTAGCTAAATGCAAGACCACTGGGTGCTATGTTTTGTGATCCTTATAGGCCTAGTCCTGAATTCTGAGAAGCTTTAGCTTGTCCTGATGTAGGAATTACTCATAACCCAAATATTTCTTGTGTACCCTTTCCAAAATACTGAGGTACTACTAAAATGAGACAATGGTTGGTACCTTTAATTGGGGGCTGGTAACTGAATGATGTAGTGTAAGTTCTTGCAACACCATATCCTACTTCAGTATAAAGTCAATATTTAGACAAATTAGCAATAAATCTGCTTAAAAGAAGTCGGACCTAATGCTGCAGGGCATATTCCCTCTGTTCATAAACTGAACACTTAACCTTGTTTATTCCAGGAATTCCACTGTTCCAAACCACAGACGTGAGCATCCTGGATAAAGATAACAAGACATGCATGTACAATAACATGATGGTGAACTTCACTGTTCTCTACAATGTAAACGGCACCAATTCTGTAAGTCACTTCTATTATGCAACCCTAGATTTATCAACATACATTGTATGCTAAAGAAATCAAAGCTTTCATGAAGCCTTTTAAAACTGAACAAAACCAGAAAAGCAATGCTTCTTATTTCATGGTTAAATATTTACCCAAATATGTTGTACAATAAAATGTGTAGTGATTGTAATAAGGGAAATGGTGCAGGGGGCATCTGATGAAGTTTTAAGACTGCTCAATGAAATGCACTAGAGAAGCTGGTGCCCTTATTTTTGTTGAGTTAATTTAAGGTGTATGTACAAAAGGGGCCCAGCATGAATGAATTTGACCTTTGTGAAACTGTGTGGATCCTTTTAATAGACTGTTTTGAACATTGTCAGAGGAAAAGCCAGGCTGCATACATTGGCAAATATTACAGAGGGCTTTTGTCCAGATGGCTTTTGGTCCAGCTGAAGCATTCACTTTAACTTGATACAATTTCCTTTCCATACCCATTACTTTCTTAGGTTTTTTTTAACTATAATGGCAAACTCATTGCTTTGGGTTTGAATCTTTTATTTATAATCTTTAATTTTTTCCTCCCCTTTAACTTTCCCAGACTGCAAACTTTGTTCTTCCTGAAACTGTCAATACAACAGGAAGCAAGTGTGGTGAGAAAAGCAGTGTGATGATCCTTCATTTTGGAAATGGTCATTCCTGGAGCATTCATTTTATACGGAACAATGATACATACAAATCAGACAATATCACTTTCACCTACAATCTTAATGATCCAAAAATCTTCCCTAATGCCACTGAGACAGGTGAGTTTAGCAATGTGAGGTACTTTGAGCAGTTTATTGAATTTTGGTACTGTAATGCAACAAACTTTTGTAGTGGGGAAACTACTCAAAACATCTTGTAAGCTTTAAATGGTTTTGGTAATATTTTTGCACACTTCTGTTTGTCTTGCAATACGGCAGGTTACAGAACAGTTGAAAACGAGTATAAAATGAAGGGTATACCAATTAACCACTACTACAAATGCATGAGCAATGATAAACTTGTAAAAGATGGCGTCACGCAGACCTTCTGGAATGTCACTTCTCAGGCGTTCATAAAGAATGGAGAACTTAGTCAAAATGGTAAGTAAATGGAAAGTCTGATTTTCAGTTATGCAAATGATCAAAGAGCAAGATATTTAATTTTTAAAATGCATAATGATTGCAACTTGGTTTTGGTAATTTTTCCCAAGTCACATTGAAGGCTGGAATTTTCCAACTACATGAGTCAAATTACCGTGAGGTGGAAGGCATTGTATGAAGCTGCTGCTTATGATCACTTTTTTTTTAAAGGTGTATTGCAGTACCAACTACTTAAAGGATGGACTCTTGCTTCGGTTTGCTCTTCACTAATGATTATGATGTTTATAGGCAATATGAATTAACTATATGGTCTAATCAAATGTTCTAGCGTTTTAACAGTCACTTGTATGTTACAGTATGGATATTGTGGAAAAGTGGTGCATCGTGTGAGCATCTGCATCCATAAGTGACCGTTCTTTGTATGTTCTTCTACAGTGACCGTGTGTGATGCAGATATCCCATCAACCACAGTTCCCCCCACCACTAATGGCACTACCCCAGGGACAAATGCAACTACAGCAGCACCCACCACTACACCCCCACCCCTGCCCAATCCAGAGACTCACACATACAACGTGTCCAATGCCAACAACAGTGTTTGTCTGATGGCTACTATGGGAATGCGGGTCAGCTACAACTATCATGGCAAGGTTAGAGTAATTTTTTAATTTGTGTATATATATATATATATAATATTCTTGACTTACTCTGCAGGTGCTGTATGCTTATTGTTTAAAAAACAATTTTCCTCCCCTCCCCCCCCAAAGGAATTCCAGATCAATATTGAACCAAACCGAACCACCGCTGGGGGAAAATGTGCTGAATCAAATGTCTCTAGCCTGACCCTGAATGATTCTAATGGAGTGGTGATTAACTTCACCTTCATCAAGGTATGTGTGAACCTGTTCTCAAAGTGTCTTTAGACTGATCCTCTTAACATAATGATGACCCATTCAGGATCAACTTTGAAGAAACCCAATGTGACTGGGGAAAAAAAGGTATCCGTTATCCTCTTCATTCTGGATTTTCATGTTAACTGTTCATATGAATTAAATGCAAATGGAAGTGGATTTGAAAGGCAATTTGTAATCTGAATTTTGTAATTTAACAGAGTGACTCCAAAAACTTTTTCTTGCAAGAAGTGTCCGTACAAATCAAAGTCGATGTCTCTGGTAAGTGAGGCTCTACTTCTTAAATAAGGAAAATGTGCCTTTTATCTTCTGCTTTGATATATTTCACTGATAAAAAAAAATAGAGCTTAAGTAGTATTCTTCCAAATGTATTCCCCTTAACCCACTTTAAAAATTAGTTGCGTTACCTCTTGCAGATCACATGTAAATTTGAAATCTTAAAAACCTGGACTTCTTAATTGTTATATTGCACTCCTTGTTTGAGACTTTTTTTAAGGTGGGGGGGTGGCATAATTATCATTCAGAAACGCTTTTCCTGATCTTCGGTTTTGTCCCCACCCACCCCCAGAGACTTTTAAGCAGACCAACAACACTCTGAGATACTGGGAGGCATCTCTTGGCAGCTCTTACATGTGTAACAAGATGCAGGCTTACCCCATCACCGCAAACCTCTCCCTCACCGCCTTAGACCTGAGAGTGCAGCCATTCAACTTGGAGAATGACAAGTATGCCACAGGTATGTTGGGCCAATCTTTCCTCTGAATGGAGAGGGGCATAGAAAGGGCGTTTTTCAGAGTGCAGGAGGACCTCGTGTGGAACACTTTGCTAATTTGTTTTAGAGCAGCATTTCAGGAAGCCAAATCGAAGCCTGCTAGTTTTATGCTTTTGTGGTAAACTTTTCTCCTTTTCAGCTGTAATTAGTTTATTATATGAACTGTTCAGCCATCATTCATTCCATGCATGACCTTGCTCTTTACTCTTTGGATGACTCAGATTTATGCAGATATTTAACCACAGCATCTAAAAACCCAATCTTCATTTCTCCATTCCAATGCTTTGCTATATTCCTTTGTTTTTAAATTCTAAAATCATATTTCTTTTCTCTTCTGCAGCTCAGGAATGTTCATTGGATGACACCAGCATCCTAATTCCAATCATTGTTGGTGCCGCTCTGGCAGGCTTGATTCTCATTGTAGTGATTGCTTATGTGATTGGTAGAAGAAAAACCCACGTCGGATATCATACTCTCTAAAGTGATTTGCCTAGATTTGACTTGATAAATGATCCTGGTTTTGTTTTGTTCAGTTTTCTACCTTCCTTCCAGGAGCAAGTGCAGGTTGTTTGCCTCCCTATTATGATAAGCATAATCCTAGATCCAAGCCTGAGTGCCTGTGATCAGTGAGCCATTTATGGGGCTGTATAACATTAGCTGCAAACATGTACTGCCACAGAATCAAGCCTAAAGATTGCTTGGTTGCTGTGCATTTTATTTTTCTCAGCCATACTGCTCCTGAATTGACTAATTCAAAAAGTTTGAGAACAGTTGTTGATTTCCATTAAGTTGATGGATTGGTGCTTGACCAGTTTATACTTGCTGGGGTCCAATATTTGATCACCATCAGATGGGTTTCAACCCATTTGCAGTATTGCAGGCAAGATAGGATGAAGTTAAGTGCTCTTGCAGTGGAGTCCTGGATATTTGTTACTTGCTTTAATATTGCTACTAGTTGACCCTTGGCAGGCCATGCTAGTCAGACATTATGATGGGCTAGTAGTCTTTTCAGTGAGCTTATTTGCAGTAAGGGGAGTTGCATTTGAACTTGCACTTGTCCTGTACATGGCATTCCTGTTCTTGTTCATGTAATTCCTTCCCCCCCATTCCCCTTTTTCATGTGTCCCTACAACTCAGCCTTTGTTTTCTGTGTTGGACTTATCCCTGCTGAAAGAATAAATCCACAGCTGTGATGTAACTGTATAGTGAAGTTTGCACTGCAACTGAGCATTTATACACAAAGGAATTGCATGATTTTGTGTAATATAGTGCACTCCCACCCTGTTGGTAGTCCCCTGTATTCCTGGATTCATTATTTCTTATGGTGTACCATGTGAAGGTACTCTAGTATGAGAACCTGACTAATTCAGATCACTAAGCCAGTCACCAGTTTGTTTTAAAATACTCCTTTAGGTCTGATTTGTTACTTATTTATATTTTTAAGATGTTAATTGAAATGCCTTGGAAAGCATGCCTGATTTGCACTGTGCTTAGTTGGCATGTGTCTGGACAAACTTGAAAACAAAGGCTGAGCCATGGCTTTAGAAGTATTATGTTGGACTTGGGTTGTAGGAAAAATAAAATAAAGGGATAGTTCTAATCTGTATGTGGCAAAATGCCTTCCTTTAATTGATTGCTTTATAAACTGCTCTTGTATAAAATGCACTTTTGCTATAACAATCAATTCCTGCATTTTGTTGAAAACCAGTTGCTGTTTAGTTGCATTTGTCAAACTCACTGCAATCTTGGTGTTTTTTGTTTGTTTGGTATAAATGCATGAGATTCACTACATTGCCCCAAATATACATTTTATGTAATGCAATCTTTTTTTGTGGAAACCATTAATGGCTCAAATAGTAGTTCACAATTGTCTACAACTATCTATGAAGCTCAAGAGGTTATTCTATATATCCCTAAAGGCAATCGGTTTAATCCAAATTTGAGTGGTGGAGTGGAGATGCCACTTCTATCTTTAGTCTAATTGATTTTAATGTGGATTGTGCACAATTGTGGGATATTGTATAGTGGAAGCACATGAGACTGGGGGGGGGAGGATTGGTTTTTGTTTTAAACCAAATGTTGTATATCATTAAAAGTTTAATGTTTGAGGTCAGGATGTTATTTTATTGGATGAGCCTGCCATCACAGTTTTGTGTGGGTTATTGGTGCTCCATATACAACACCAGCTTTGGGTAGATCACACCAGAGGCACATGGAAGTCCTTTGGCAATATCCCTAGTTTAAAAACCTTATAGCAGCATGTGTCTTGCATTTTATGTATCCCATGGAATATTCCCCCCCACCTCTTGCATATGTATGCTTTGCTCTACAAATTGAGATCATTCTATTATTCAACTGTAGACGAATTTCATATTGAAACTTAATGATTTGGCACTTGAAATGTAATATTTAAGCAGTTTGCCTTCACCTGTGCCCAGGAATACATCTTTATTTAAATTACTCAATTTGAAAAGGGAATCCTAATTTTGGTTCTGGAAGTTACTTTTATGTACATATACTTTAAGTACCATTTTTATAAATACCAAATTAAGCAATAAATCATTAAATCTAACGTCTACAGATTTCATGTTAATGTAATCGATAACCTAGCACTTCTGTAAATACTGTACATTGTGGTGATCTACCAGATCTTAAACTACCATTCAATGTCTTTTTTTTTTTTTTGTTCTTTCTCCCCCACACCCCAACACTTACTTTTATCACTTTTTCTCCCCAACACCCCCACCCCCCCTCCCTCTCCATCCAGCTGAAGACTGCCGCTCTGATAATCCTGGGATCATTGTGCCCATTGCAGTCGGGGTAGCCCTTGGTGTTCTGGTTCTTGTAGTGGTGGTGGCATATTTTATTGGAAGGAGGACAAATCGGAACAATGGATATGAGCAGTTCTCCTAGATGGGGAAAAATATAATTTCATAGAAATTATAGCACTTCTGAAACCTCACGCATTGGAAATCTGATGACCACTCAAATTTCCTGAACACTCTGAAAATCTAAAAATGTGAAAATTCCCTTGATATTTAATGCACGTATTCAATATTTGTAGTTGTTTGTGCCAACATCCCTAAACTCCTGTTTTGTGTTTTAGTCAATCATGCAGATTCATGTGTACATTTTTCAACCTGGTTTCAAGTCTTTTCTTTGACATGTACTTAAATAACTTCTTTCAAAATAAACAATTTTCTATATTTTGACATGCTGTGGCTTTTCCATCCCCTGAAGAATGGACTGGCTTGATTCTCTTGCAAGGAAGAGTCGATTTAAGGCCGTTGCCTTTCACTACACCCTGACTTATACTTGAATGTCTGTCTATATTGTATTTTCTGAACAGGATTGAACTCCTTTATGAAACTTGGAATTGTTCCTTAATGTTGCTGTTCTTTATTTTCAGGATACTTAAATGCTTTTTGCCTATATTTCCAGTTTAACTTCTCTGTATGACTAACACTACCAGTGACATCTCTGCTCATTTCTCCTCCTCTCTGTCTTCTCTCTATGGCAGCGGAGGAGTGCTTCCTGGACTCTGACCTGAGCTTTCTTGTGCCTATCGCTGTTGGGGTGGCTTTGGGCTTCCTAATCATCCTTGTGCTAATCTCTTACCTGATTGGGAGGAGGAAAAGCCGTACAGGATACCAATCAGTATAACCTTTATTAATTCAGTAATTCTCTGCTGTTGCTGCTGCTATCCAGGCCTTGTTTAAAGCTGAAGCTAGTCCGAATCCTAGGAAACATTTGATTTTGCTGTTCAAGAGAAGTTTCAGGCTAGACACTTAAGTAGAACTAGCCTGTTCCCTCGAGAACGCGGGTTGGGGGGAGCACAATGCATCATGGCCGTATACCCTTTTCCACATGGGCTGTACTGTATCTCTGATAATTCACAGTAGTCCTCTTTTACAGTACACCAGGGGTAGTCAATTATTTTGTGTCGGTGTCCAAATTTCAACGTCAACGTTCAGACATCAAAGTAGGGGGCTGGGAAATCGCACCTTCAATTGTCCCTTTCCAGTACACGCACAATTGTGTGCATTAGTAATATACCCTGTTGCTTATATTTAGTACATTAATTTGACAAAGTACAAAAATAAAACTTTTAAATCAATGTAAATATTAGGATTAAAATGGTTTCAGACCACTTAAATTTATTTTGTTAAAGATTATTGTAGGGATATGGATAAACAATAGAAACTTTCAATCATTTTGTGTCTTATTAGATTGAAGTGTTTACCATTTCCCTTTGTCCCACTGTGCACTGCACAAAATTAATGTGTGCAAAATGAGGGCAAAGGGTTGAGTAAATCAGGGTGGGGGGTCTGGGGGTCCTCCCCTATAAGATTTTGACCGTTGGAAACCTGAAATGCGTGATTCAGAGTCATTTCAAAGTTGAAAAACAGCTCGATCTCCATGAAATCGGGCAGATTTGGACTCTGAACATCTTTGCTTCACAACCACATATCACCAGTGCAAAATCACATATCAACTGACATTATGCAGCAAACTAGACGCGGTTTCTGGTGCTTGTCAGTTGGTCTGTAATTGAAGCGGATGCGGATGCACAACTCTCAATTTGTGCGCTGCTAGAAATACGCGTTTTCATTGGAAATGAGCAGTTTCCGTCACTGATGTAGGAGTTGAAATATGTCCACACGACAAACGATCCGCAGTTCAGCGGTTTACTTACAGAAATCAGGAAAACAAACCGAATACCTGAAAGTGCCGCTGTTGCCCCAGTCCAGACCGTGTATAGACACTCCGAACCGGGAATCTGTGAGCAATCTGCTGACTAACACAATAACAAGCACTGAGTGCAACAAACCTCAATAACATCACATTAGAAAACAAACTAACAAGAAAATACAATCATGATAAGTTAATTAAAATTATTCTCACGGTCCAGTCAAAAGCGTCTGGCAGTCCGCCTATTGACTACCCCTGCAGTACACCCAAATTCCTACAGCATTTTAAGAATGGATACTAAAACCTACACCAGTTTGCTTTTCAAATTTAAAATATGTTGAGTGAAGGTAGGCAATACTTTTTATCAAAATTATATACATTCATGTCCATCTTTTCTACCCTGTAAGATTTTTAAAGTCTTATGTCCTGTTGATGCTCACAACTTAAATTAACCATGACCATTTTCAAGAGTAATCGAGACTCCTAAGGTCTTACACACTTGCATATGAATACTGGTGGCATGTAATCACTTTCTGAACTATATTGTGCATGAATTGTGTTGCTGTTGTGCATAGAATCTGCTCGAGGCATTTTGGTCCTTCCACTGATGACCCACAGAATAAACCTGCTGCTCTTAGGGAAAGCATCTTCAATAGGTTCTCTACTCCTCTTGGAAATAGTCACTCCTGTTTAGTTTGTATTCTAGCCATGTATACATTTAATTTCTTATATAGTGAGTGAAAAGTCCCTTTTGTTTAAGGTATGATCTGTTTTAAGGAGAATGTAGTCCAATATGGAAGTGTGAATGTAAGAACATAGTGGGAACTGAAGTGTTCAAAGCCACCTTTTTACCAAGACCAATTCAAAATATTTTTTGTTCACATTGATATAACATCTGTAGCAACAGATCTGTGAATCTGAAATTAAATGATTGCAATTGCGTTGCCCAATGGCACATCTGATTTAAAAGGAATATGTTCCTGCAAATACAGTTGTATTTGTGCTAGTGTTGGGAGAATCTTACTTTTATTTCTTAATGCTCCAATGTTTTCTCCCTGGTGATGGACCTCAATGTTAACAATGCAGATGGAAAATACTAAACATTCTAGTTTAAGATACAAATGCATAACCTTTGCATATAATCCAGTTACTTGGAGCACAAGCATACAGCCAACTGTTGTAAGATTGATATTATAGCAACTTGTCATTTGTGTATAGATTGACTGATTTCCAATGTTATATTTGCACACTGATTGCAAATCTAAACTGCCCCTCTCAGAGTTGTTTTTTTTTCCTGTTCCCTCTAAAATGGACACTGGCAATCCTGCCTGGTTGTGTGTGCCTTTGTTACATTTTTCTGCTCCCCTCCCATCATTCAGTCTGCCCCAGTATGTCTTCTAGACTTTCATGACCTGTAAAGTTGAGGGAGAGAGGAATACAAATAAAGTTCTTTTCATTTTCTAAAGCCATGTGTGATGACTTCTTTTTCCCCTCAAAACAGAATTTGACTTGGTCCAGAACATTGTTTCCCTCCCAGATGACCTTCAAACTCTTCCAGGAGTCAGTGTTAATAAAATAAGATTACAGATTAATAGCTATGCCTGTAAGTGCTATTTGCAGCCATACATTTACTGTGTCTATAAGGTACAGAGGTGGATTTGATCAGTCATTGTAAGAGAATATTGCTGCTGTCAAGGGAGGGGGCACAACTGCCACTGATTTCAGAATACCCATCTGTCACATACAGCCATTTCAGTATTTCAATTATTTGTTCTCGCCCCTGCTCTGCTGAAGCCAAAATGTCACTTCTTCTAATGGTCTATATTGGCAAGTGATTCATAGCTCCTAGTTGCAGTAGGAAATAAAAAGAAGATTTTTTTTTTTTTAAATTAGTTTATTTAGTTCAATTCTTTGATTGACTGCATTTGCTATAACAATGTTATGGCTATATATATATATATGTATAGATATATATATATAGATAGATATATATATATATGTGTATGTATATATATATATATATATACATACACATATATATATGTATAATGGCATACTTTTCTTCCCAGAAAAATAAAAACAATTTAGTGCATGTACTGAATCTGCAAAACTCCATCTTCTCCCAACTCATTTCACATATGGCTTTTTACAATTTATTTATTTATATATATATATATATATATATATATATAATGTCTAAAAAGCCATATCATTGTTAAATACTTGTATCAAAAGTTAATTTGTCAATCAAACAAAAATAAATAACAAGATCCATAAATGTAATTTCTGTACCAAAATAAAAAAATGATAATGACCTGTTCACTACATTACAGATAATGGTGACATATCCTACTGTAAGTGGCTTTTTAGTGTGATCCAGGTATTGGTAGAAGGTCATAGTTACTACAATACTACATTTTGTATTTATATTCTTAAAATAAATCCAAACAATAGGGCTGTTGCAACCTTTCTAACAAAATACTGCTGCACTGTATCCAGAACTTACACAGATTTAACTACTCATAATGAGCTCTCTCAGACTGTTTCAGCAGCTGTTTAGTAATGCAATGACCACAGTGCTAGTTGTTTTGTCAATGTCATATACTATGGAATAAAGGCACATTAATTATGACTTTAAGTAAGCCAGAGAATAAGGAGTGTTCTGACACTTTGAAGTGGTATATAATTATGCTACATCCATTATTAATGTTATGCTTTAGAGCAAGAAGAGAAACGCATGAAATAAATTACAAGGACATTACAATTCCCAAGATTGACGGCTAATACAGAGATGGGAATCTGCTGTTAATCGGGTGAATTATTTTTACTGTTGCATACTAACTGCAAGAAATTAACTGATCTGTAAATAAATCCAGAGACATTTTGACTAAATACTACAGAGAACAGTATTTTTAGAAGTATTTTATTTCTATACCTTTTCTAATCAATTTGTAGCCTTAGTGTTTCTTTCTGTTTTCTTCTCTAGCTTACCAACTCAGTTATTTGAGCGGAAGTACACATTGGTGGAAACAGATACACTTACAATAGAAGATGCTAATGCACTGCGGACTTTCAAATGATGAGATAGACTACAATACCCTGACAATAGTTTTTTCAGTCTTAACATTATTATTAATATTATTATGAATGTGCATGGGCATTATTTTACAGAATGAATATGATTTTGTGACAAAAAGCGCTAGTGTAACTGCAGTAGGCCAATATGTATGCCTGAATACCACTGGCTAATGAATGACATTAGATCATTAGTGCCCATTGGCCCTTATTCTACTGACTGTGTTCTGAGAGCATCAGATACAATGTTATCTGTTGATATAAGTCACGGTAGCTTTCACTAGTGTATTAATGTTGTAGATCGTTTGGTGTGTAAAATGTGGGTTTGTTTGTGTGTCTGACTTTTTCCTAAACAAGAAATAATAATATATAGCGGTGAGATGATGGCTGTGGACCAGTGCTACGCATCCACTGCCAATCCTCCTGGGTGAATCTCCGTGTTTTTCCTTTCACAATGTTTTTTTCTTCACTGTATCACTCCGTCTGCTGTGCACGGCCTTCAAGACGGTGGCGGCCCTACTCGCCTCCCATCAATAACCGCCGACCTTGAGTGTGAAGGTGATCCTGCCAAGGAAGCGATCTTGCGGGGAGTCATTGATGATGCCTTTGCCGTTCAGCTTGCACTGGACAGTGAGAGGGGTGTCGGTTTTCAGGTTGGGAAACTGAACGGCCACCACTGGGGATGTGTAGTTCACCTGCGGGGCATGTTTAAAAGAAGGGAGAGTGTCTTACTCCAACTCCATCAGTTTCTATTCTGGTAAATACAAACAGGCACGAGTTGACAACTGGTCTTCATTCATTATAAATGCAATAGACATTGTTGCCTGAGAAGTGTGAAAAGATCCCCCTCAGCTGTGCCTCTGTGATATGTATCTAGTGGATCTCAATCCATACTTACATGTCTCAGCTTTCCGTAGTAAGGGTAATACATTAGGTTGAAAAAGCTGTGTGGGTAGAATTCAATGGCTCCAAGGTTCTCTGGCCCACCTTTCTGAAGTCAAAAAAGGTTCTGTTACAAGTTGCCCTGCAGTAGAATGGCTGTGTTAACAGCTTCACGTAGAAATTAGGAGCAAAACATTTTGCATATAATCAACATTTAGGCAAAATCCAGGAACTGGAAAAAGAACAGGAATATAAATGTACACAGCTGGTTACCTGAGCGACACAAGTCACATTGATTGGAGTGCCATCACCGGGCAAGTACCCAAGAACCTATATGGACACAGAAAAATGAAAGATAATACTTGCAGCAACATTAATACCAGTAACCTGGAGTGAATGGCGTTTATTCAGTTTTCTGCTGCTACTCATATCTTGTAGGGGATGAAATGTCAGCAATCAGCACCCTTTTGACAAAAGGAACTGTTTTGCCAGTGCCAGTGTCTCAGGAGGTTGCAGGAAGAAGCTGCACACATCACTACCTATTGGAGCAACTGCCCACAGGTACACTTTAGTTTGTGTTTTGGGCAGAGTCTCAGTTTGAGCTGATTTTGCCATTGAAAATAATAATAATAATAATAATAATAATAATAATAATAATAATAATAATAATAATAATAATAAATAACTCAGAAGGTTAGAATGCTGTGTTGAATTGAATTAAGCCAATTCAGCCAACAAAGACTGTAATTATGTATTTTCTATGGCAGTGAGACAGATTCAATTAATTAAATAACCATAAGAATGTGCACTTGATTCCAACAAAGTGGACTAGACAGTCCACTACAATTAATGTTGATTGCATTTTCTGTTTGTTAGTTTTGTCTTAACAAGTACATGATGATCCTGCTTAAATTTCATTGTCTGATGCCAGACTACTCAAAAACAGAGGCCAAGAGCAATTATCCCTCAGTGAGAGGCAGCAAGTTGGGATTAAACAGGAGGACACCCACATCTGAAGCATAAAACCGTTTTTTATAAACACATTACGCAGCTCTGATAGGCTGGATCATTCCCTTCATGTCAACAGTGCTTAATAATAGAGTGCGTGGGACGAGCTGTGCTAGTGGAGCTGCTCTAGTCTGAGAGTGCCAGCATGCACACTTCTGCCTATATTCATTCATTCAAAGTAAAATGCTTTTCCTGCAGAAAAAAAAAAGAAAAGAAAGTCCAGCCGTTGCCACCTGCTGTTTCAACCCCAGAGCCCCAGAGCCCTGGCACTGGCACTGGCACTGGCACTGGCCATATGAGCTTCTGTTCTCAGATTCAATAAACATCCACTAGGGATTTCCAGTGGCGGACGAACACTGTTTCCAATGAGTAATGCTTTTTTGTGGTGGGGGGTAAAGCTTGCAGAGCAGGGTTTAAACCAAAACAGTAGTTATGTAAGGTGTTCTCAGTAGAAATGTTTGAATGGAAGGAGATACAGGTCACAGGTTAAGAAATAGTGACGCACAGCAATGAACACTCACACACACAGCCACGGAAACACATGCACACAGACGCAGGTGATGGAGCCAGCTCCCCGACACGCTGCCAGAAAGGAAGAACCAATTCTAATCATAGCCAGCAGGTGTCAGCACAAATACACAAAACAACTTGGCAAGAAAATGAAATTGTGTGCTCTATAAAAATATAAATAGTGAAAATACTATACTCTTCTGGATCCTTGACTATGGGCAGTTTTTAGTCCTTGGTACGCTCCTCTATAAAAACAGGCCCCTGTGCTCTCTCAAATCTTTTAAACACTAAAAACATTAATTAAACATAATTTAACATTAGGATAAATGTAAATAGACATATATGAATTAATGATATATGTTTGAAACTTTGCAGGTTTGACATGAAAATGGAAGCTAGTGGAAACATCTTCCACATCTAGGCCTTCTTCCAGCAGTGGATCTATATAGATTTATGAGGATGATGATGATGATGATGTATATATATATATATATATATATATATATACATCATATAAAGCACATTAACCCTCTCCTTCATAGGGGATTTTCCAGAGTTGCATTGGAGAACTGTTAGGAGGTTGACACAAGATCAAGTGCCCAGCACAGGTCACTGTCTTACCCGGTTCATCCTGATGAAGATGCAGGGCTTTCCCTCAGAGTAGCCGAAGCTTGGATCAGTCTCGCCGGAGCAGTTTCTCAGCAAGGACCTTTTAAACTGGCAGGCCTTCCTCTCGGCGCTCTCCTCTTTGTCGTCCTGCATGAAGTACCTGTTCTCTCTACACTCAATATTCTGCTGCTCCTGAATGGTGTCGTTATAAGCTGTGAGTGAGAAGAGTATTACTGACCCACAAAAAGGCTGTCTGGAGTGGGGTGTCGTGTAGGAATTCCTGCATGTTTAGAGCAGATTAGGCAATCCCATTCCTCAAGGGCCTGGTTCCTGCAGTTTTTATAGCTACCCTTTCAATTTGCAACTGACGAAGACCTGGAATAAACACATTACTTTACTGCATATCCTCATAATGACTTGAACTAAGAATTGAGGTACAAGGTTCCTCAACCAAACTCAAGGACTGGACCCGATCCCAAGGACCCCATATCTAGAAGAAGAAGGAAGGGGCAATGGAAATTGTGAGGAAAACCCTGCAACTTCACAAATTAGTTGCCCAAGGTCTACACAGTGAACCTTTCAGTGCTACTCCTGCTACCTCCTCCATGCTTCTCTGTAGACAGAAACACTCACGTGTCAGGTATGACTCCAGCGCCTCGACGTAGTGTATCCAGGAGCTTTTATCAGAGGCATTGAAGGAAATTTCAAAGCCGTTCCAGTGAGGTGCCATCATCATTCCTGGGAAGCAATGCCAACATAGTTGGTGACCAGAACAACACAGGAGACTGGACTGCACCACAGGGGTTGATGTGCATGCATGAGAATACAGCTTAATCCCGTAATAACAGCACGTATAAATTGGTTGTTTGGTATTGACTGTATTGAGCATTAGTGGGAATTGCTGAATTGCATTGGGCCAGTAAGGGAGTAGACCCCTGACCCAGCTGGCCCACATGGCATACTGCAGCTCCTACCTGGTGGTAAAACTCTCTCGTTGTACGTGGGAGTGTAGGGGCTGATAGTCCACATCAAGCTGCACATACAGGCAGCAAACATTGTAGCCAGGAAAGCGTACAGCGACACATAGAAGAGGATAATGAGACCTAGAAGAGGAAGAGGGACACAGTCACATCATTGCAAAGTATGGCATTTCCTTTTATAGTCATGCAGCCAAAGAGTCCAGATCTGACTCCTCTCATCGGCTGCAGTCCTGCCAAGGCCGTGGCTGGCACTATGTTTAGTTCCTGTGAGAAAACTAGAGCCCAGACCTCTTTTGCAGATTCTTAACACCGTGAACAAATCAGCTGAAAGCCAACTACAACACAATGCCTTATGGGGTACTGGGATTCCCGTCTCCAAGCACTCTTGCAGTCTATTAAAAGGAAGGCATCTGTGTTGGGACTGCACTATACTGTACTATACTGTTCTCTACTGTACTGTACTGTACTGTACTGCACGGTACCGCACTGTGATATACTGTGCTCCACTCTATTGTCTTGGGCAAGTGAACACTGAACCCACACTCTGTGCCCCTCATCTCTGTCCATGTCTTGGAACGGCTAATCTCCTGGGATGAGATTGGTCTCAGTGTTGGAATCCCCTCTGTACTGCCCAGACAGGCAACTATACAGAGCAGGCCCAGGCTTTTCATGAGCTTATCATATTGGATTAGTCAGATGAGCTAGCATTGTCTGCCCACATAATCTATTCTGTTTTCTTAAAATGCCAGAGACTGACAGTGTAAACAGCTTCACTGTAACAACACTTGTCCACGTTTTCAGTGTAGATTTTCCTAAATCAAGAACACTTCTGCTAAAAGGACAATATGCTTACTGCTTCTGTTACCAATATTAATATCACTACTACTACTATGACTACTACTTCAACTACTACTACTAGTACTACTAATAATAATAATGTGTTGGCCCGTGTAGTAGAAAAGGAAAAAAGAAAGAAAGGAAAATCTTTTCTCCAAACAAAAAACCAAATGGCTGGTTCCTTAATCTTCCATTAACAATCTATTTGTTCCTAATCAAAGTAAATGTGTAATGTGCTCCACCAATACCAAATGGCCCTTTGCTGTTTTTTACGGGGGCTATTTCAGCACACTTTTTAAAAGAACTGGTAGGAGCCAGCGCTAGGTCCCAGAGCGACAAAGGAGTTTCTGTTTAAGCTCAGTGAGAATTCTCCCAGCTGTCCTTTCACTCAGGAACACAGTGAACCTCCGGTTGCCATCAGAGAGACAGTCTTTCGAAGCCATAAAGAGAGCCCGCCAACTCCATGGAGCCCACATCACACCACTGTGGCATTGTGCAGCTTTGGACAGCCTCTTTTAAGGTACTTACAGTGGTAGCTAGTATCCTTTTTATTCCACAATTTTCATATATAAAACACCATGATGCAGCAAACACAGAATCTCGTTTTTTTATTATTGCTTTTTGTGTCTTCGTGAGCAAGTCACATAGGACAAATTACTACAAGTAATTGTCAGTAATTGTACAACATGAATGTTGCAGCTCTTAAAAAACTAATGAAGCTGCACACAGTCATATAGCACGACTTGCATGCAGTACGCTAATTTGTATTTTGTGGAAGGCTTCAAACAGGCCGAACAAATAGGACTCAACTCATTAATAAATAAGCAGCCACTGAGTCCTATTGGTTGCACTGATGCAGTAATGATAGAAACAACACTCACTCAAGCTTTCATTTCAATGATTTCAGACTTTTTTATGGCCCATACATCACCCATGACATCTGTTTTGTTGTTTTGCTTTTAAAAATAAAAAAACATATAATTTGTGACGTACAAAGTGACCTTTCTTTCCCCAGACACTGATTTAGACTCCAGTACGAATCAGCGCTTGCAGATCTACTGTATACTTATGGTCCCTGGGGACTCTCCTTTCTAGTTTCTCAATAAACCAGGCAAGATGTTTTTGTCATCAGGGGACACTAGTATGAAAAGAAGCATTGCGACAAAAGTGCAGCTCCATCCAACCGAAGTTGGATTCAATAAGTGTACACAGAAAGGATGAAATGTCTCCAGAGCTCTACACTTGGTTACTTTCACCTTTTTAGTTGCACAGCGCATAGTGTGGGACACCATCACTGATGTTGCAGAATGACTTTGGGTATTTATCCATTCTCTGAGGCTGCAAACATGTGTGAAATGCCCTGCAGGTCAGTGGCATGTTGGGAAAATATGAAAGGACACAGCAGAGTCCTATGAGAAAAAAGCACCCTGGCAGTCAGACAGTCAAATACAGAGCTGTGCTGCAGAGGTTGTTTTCCCAGGACTGCTACTGATCCACAGCAGCCAGACAAGTTATCTGCGCACCTATATAAACAATGACCAGATGATCCATTATAACAGAGACTATGTCAGCTGCACAAGACTTCAAGGTTTCAATTTATAGCCAACATCTCAGTTAGCTCCCAGCAACACAAATACTAAGATTGAAATCAAACCAACCTCCTTCATTCATATTGCAATTGTCACAAAGCAGAACCCTACTGACACAAGACAGTGCAGTCCCATAAACCACAGTGCAAGTGAACACTGGGAACTGGGGGTATTCTATGTGCACAAACCATCTAGAGAATTACAGAAGAACTGAGAATACTTATTTACAAAGCCATTCTAATGTCTAGGTACTTAAATGGCACCAGTGAACAGTGGCATGTATTTATATAAAGGCGCTAGTTGCACCTCTATGGAACTTGTCTCGCTTTCTCATTTTCAGCCCTTGTTGTTTTTGCCTAAGGAACTAAAAGTATGGCAACACACTAAGTAAAGAAATTGCACATAGAAAAACATGATACTGAACTTTGCTGTTCCGTAAAGGAGTTCTACAGAATCCTCTCCTCACAGAGATTTCTTTAACACTACATAAAACACTCCCACTTACTCCAGCTTTTTGCAGTTCGGCCCATAAACTCCCTGGTCTCGGGATTCCACAGGAACTTCTTCAGATCGGCCATCACCTCCTTGCGGGTCTTCTTGGGCTTTGGCTTGGACTTCCACCACTCGTACGCTGGCTCTTCCTCCTCGTCACACAAGTCGCCCTCTTCCACGTTTGCCGCTTCCTCCAAGCCTTCTGCAGCAGCTGGCTCTCGCTGGGGCTCAGTCTCTCCAACCTGGGGCCGAAGCACAAGGAGCGAGTGGTTTAGTGTGGTTCCTCACAGTAGGACAACTGCTCCTCTACTGCTTTCCACCTATTCACCTCCTGCACCACTGTAACTGATTGATTAACTTATCTGTGTAAGACCTACAAACAAAAGAGAGCAATCTAAAATGCAAACCAGGCAGAATTGCATGCCTCGTGCTAGATCTAACTGACACCTTCTGCTGATTTTGTAATACACTCAAGCCAAAAAATACCAGTCATTTGTTTTTTTACAGATTGGTCTACACAATGAAGAAAAATATACCCTGAATAAAGATCATACATTTAATTTTCATAGTATGGATTTGATTACCATTCATGTGAAGCTTTGCTTGAGGTTATACAAGTCAAGAAAAATACTACCACAAAATGCCAATTGGTTACCAGTATTGCAGTACCATTTGTCCATTGTATAGCAGAAAAAGCTGGAGCTCAGAGATTCCTTTCTCACTGGAGAGCAGAAACCTCTTGCAAAGCTGCTCAGTAAGAGACAACTCCATTTGGTCCAATAGGAAAAGACAGGTATGTACCGCAGTGTGTATCATTAGTTACAGATTACAGGAACCAGATCGAAGAATATTCACCCAGCTTGGAGCCCCTTGGTTGATCCCTGTCTGAAGTGTAGAATGTCTTTGTCTGTTGCAAGATTGCACAAAACAAAAAGTCTGTGCTCCTCTGGGGCTTCTCACAACATTCTTTCATTGCTTGTAGATAACATTAAAAGGAGCTTAAAGAGATTTCCAAGTACGTCTGCCAGACCAGCTAATCATTGACCATTAAGATAAATGAAGATTAACAGTGCAGACTGTTGAAAGGGGTTTGGTGTAGCCTATCAAGGGATATTTTAAAGTCATGGCATACTATAATACACAATTGTCTGAGAACTCAGAATATTCAGTTGACAATTTAAAGAGAATTACATATATATTGGGTATGTGACATGGTAGAAATAATTATATCATATTGATAGATTATCTCAGATTATTTATTTATTTATTTATTTATTTATTTATTTATTGCCCTTATCCAGGGCAATTTACAAAACATAAGTGCAGTACAAAGTGCAAAAATACAGTTCAGTATAGATATATATATATATATATATACACCATTTATATATTGTTTATTTTTTGCCCATAGATGAAAATCTCATAACATCTTGATGGCTGATGTTCTGCTAATTACCTCAGAGAGATGAGAAGTTAGTACTCTTTATAACAACGTCAGTCCTTAATTGACTGCAGAGTCAGATCAATTGTATGAAGTTCAACAAGTCTGCACCGTGGCTAGTGAAAGATCATGGCATTTTTTGTTTATTTTTTGCCTCTGAGTCTTGGAATGATATACAAACTATGCTAAATGTGAAGGGTCTAATGTAAATTGCCAAACTTCATATCCCTCATATGACAAACATTCTTTGCTTTTAAAAACTGATATTTTTTCTACACTGTTATGGTATATAATTGTTGCTGTGCATTATTTAACTGTTTCGTAATTGGTACTGTAGTTTAAATGTATCATTCTACTATACTGCCAACATGGCCTTCTCTAATAATGGACTATACTGTAGGCATTATACATGTGCAATTCTTTATGTTGCAGTTTCTTAACTAATTCTCCATCACCAAGGTGATGGCCTAGTAAAATAAGGAGATCATTTGAATTCATGACATTTTGTCCTGAGCCCTAGTGTTACTGTTTCTTTTATCCGTTATCTCAGTCTTACTACTAGTTTTCTACCCTGTCCATCCAGCGGAGAGGTCATCCACCAACTGTCAGACGAAAAAAAGGCCACTGTGTCAGCCAGATGTTCTGTAGTGATTTCTCCACATCTGGGCTGCTTTCCACATTGCAAGGCCATACTCTCCACACCACGCTAACTTCTCAAAGACCATGCTCCCATGGATGTTAATTTATATTAAAGCAAAAAGGCACATTTTTGAATGAAAAAGGGGGTCTGGGTTTACAAAACAAAGATATCTATTGATTAGGTAAGGTCCTGCACTCCTCAGTCATTTGACCAGGATCTCTAGCCCAGTGCCTGTGCAGAACATCTGTGTTCCTCTTTGTCACTCCTTTTTTTATGAGTTTACTTACATGGGGACTACAGGAACCTTGGAGATGGACAATTTCAGTTAAATCACTGAGGACCAAACACCAATTGGGTTATTCATTAATTCAACAGTGTACATCAACATAGATAAGGCAGGATTCATAATTATTTTGTGTAACAGGAAATTGGGTTCATAATGAGGCA